>NW_015505183.1:3860431-3862964 GCF_001515645.1 Sinocyclocheilus grahami
GTGTCACTAAAACCTGTGACACATGTCAATGGACTGCGTCTTGTGTCAGTTGCCGCGGTGCGTGCATAATGTAGATTGTGTGACACACGCACGATGTGACGGCAGAACGATATTGAATTAACAGTATGTTGCGGTCAAACATACGATTTATTACATCGCGGAGTTCATTTGTACAACAAAAAATTGAGTTCCTATATTAAGATTAAAATGTGTCTTATGCCCCTTAATGAGTATTTTTCATTGTAAGTTTATTTCCAGTAATCAGTTCCAGTTTTGTGCAATGCATTCAAATACGTAAATACACGTTTTTTCCTTTTTGCATAGATTTGACAGTTCAGCTGTATCATTTGTAATTATAAAATATAGAGACTATGCAGAGGCCATAAAAAAAAAAGAAAAGAAACGTTTTAATCAAATGTGCCACCACTAACTGATACTTGCCAATCAGGAATTAGCCTGCATATAAATATAAACTGATGAGAAAATGCCACAAACCATTATGATGTCTACAATTCTAAGGTGCTTTATGAAACTTACACCAACCATTCAGAAGTGTGCTTGACCTTGACACAGGCTTTCCACAACGCAATGTAAGGCAAGTCTGTAAAATACTTAGGACCATGTGATATTTCAGTTTTTCTTTTTTAATAAATCTGCAAAAATGTCAACAATTCTGTGTTTTTCTGTCAATATGGGGTGCTGTGTGTACATTAATGATGAAAAAAACTTAACTTGAATGATTTTAGCAAATGGCTGCAATATTGTTAAGAGTGAAAATTTTAAGGGGGTCTGAATACTTTCCGTACCCACTGTAAGTCTATGCTATATTAAACAAAGTTTGTACTTATTAACGTGTCTGCAGAAAGTCAAATGCTTTGACAAAACATTCAGGCATCTCCAGAAAAAATGCATGCTCATATATACAGTGCACAGCATAAATGAGTACACCCCCTCTGAATAAATATAAAAGATGTATTTTCCTAATGATCACTAATACAATTCATGGAAAGATGGCAAAATTAAAACATTAAAACATACTTAATAAAAACAACAAAATACATGCCAATATTTTCTGTAAGATAAGTAAATTACCCAATTTTGTTTAAATGAAGGATTGCAGAAATGAGTATACCCTAGATTTAATTCAGAAAATGTATAATATTCTAGTACTTTAGTATGTCCTCCAGAACTTAAAGTATACTGCTCTGACCCTTCTTGGCACTGTGTGTACAACTTCATGACAAATTTTCACATCTGTGCTGTTTAACTCCTGGAGGACAACCTCCTTAAATGCCCTGGTCTTTAATGGGGAGTGTTGCTCTGCTAGGTAATTCTAGTGATGACAACAACCATGCATGTCACTTCTGCAGGCTGCGTCATACTCTGTGAGATAAAGTGTAACTCTTTTCATAGCTTTTGCCGGCTCTGAGACACTTTGTTATTTCTCCTGCTATTTTTCTAAAAAAAATTCACTCATCACTAAATGAAAACTTAAAGTGAAGACCTGATTATTTCAGGAGCTTTATCACAAGTCCATTGTTTTTTAATATTGGTGCTACTTCTGCTATATTTTCACACTTAAAACAATAATTTGGTATTCCTCTTGTACCATTGTCCTCTTTTATGCTAAGAAATAAGTCACCTGGCAGTTCTCTCCCAAGTGGTTCCACTGCTGCCAGCATTAAGTCGGAGTATGATTCAGTGGGCTATATAACACTTAATTTTCAGGAAATTACTTGTCTTTAACAGTTTTGGTTTAATATACTTACCTGTTGATCAAAAATAGACATAAACCTATACACTTTTTTACGTGGGAAGCGGTCCTGACACGATGATGATAATCTGGCACTGGCCAATGTTAAATTTATACTGACACCTATCCGACGTGCACGCAGCGTCATACAAAAATAAAGGATTACAGTAACGGATGCAAGTGTTAATGCGGTATTCGTAGTGATCCATGATAATTTTTTTCCCGTGTGTATCCTAGAATGGGTAGTCTGCGTGATCACCCACATACAATAGCACTGGTAGGCTATTGCACAACATTCAGTGTCATCTGCCACTCAAATACAGATGTGCCACACACTGATGTCATGTTTGAAAAACATATAATAAACTTGTAAATACGTTTAATGGACATTTATTTAAAAATCACTAAATTCAGCTTTTTATTTAGGATTTTTGTGTTACAATTACAGCTGCTCAACTCATCTGCCAGTCACAACTGGAGGCAACATACTGCTACATGATCGTGACAATGTCAGTGACACAGGATGCAGTCCATAGGTACATGTCACAAGTTTTACTGACACATACCACTTGAAAACCAGCTGTCCAAATGACATAGCTGAACTGTCCGATTTTCATTGGCATGTGTCAGTGGAGAGTGGCATGTGTCACTAAAAGTGTCACTAAAACTTGTGACACGACATGCCACTGTCCACTGAAAACCAGAAGTGCCACCGGAAGTGTCACTGAGCATAGCGGCATGTGCCAATGGCATCTGTGCGTCAGATGTCATGTCACTTAA
>NW_015505183.1:3865993-3932116 GCF_001515645.1 Sinocyclocheilus grahami
TCATGCTGAAAAAATGCCCAATAATGCAGGGAATGAGGGGAGGGTAGCATCTTCTGTTTCAAGTTTTTGTATTACATCACACAGTAGTGTGTGAATTCATGCCAGCATTGATAAAGCACAACTCCCTCACACCTTCAGCACTCATTCATCCCTATATAAAAGCTTTACTACCACTGAACAGTGAACATCACTGTGGGTACCAAGCACTTCTCACTGTACTCCTCCTCTAGCAACACCAGAACATTTTGGATGCTTTTGGATCCGAAATGATTGACTTGGTCTCTTGAGACCAGAGTATGGATTCCCAGAAGTCTCTATTTTGTAAATATGGGCCCTGGAACAGGTTAAATGAGTTTATTTTGCTTTGGCTACAGTAGGTAATTCTAGTGATGACAACAACCATGCATGTCACTTCTGCAGGCTGCGTCATACTCTGTGAGATAAAGTGTAACTCTTTTCATAGCTTTTGCCGGCTCTGAGACACTTTGTTATTTCTCCTGCTATTTTTCTAAAAAAAATTCACTCATCACTAAATGAAAACTTAAAGTGAAGACCTGAGGAGCTTTAGAGCTTTATCACAAGTCCATTGTTTTTTAATATTGGTGCTACTTCTGCTATATTTTCACACTTAAAACAATATTCCTCTTTTCCTCTTGTACCATTGTCCTCTTTTATGCTAAGAAATAAGTCACCTGGCAGTTCTCTCCCAAGTGGTTCCACTGCTGCCAGCATTAAGTCGGAGTATGATTCAGTGGGCTATATAACACTTAATTTTCAGGAAATTACTTGTCTTTAACAGTTTTGGTTTAATATACTTACCTGTTGATCAAAAATAGACATAAACCTATACACTTTTTTTTTTTTTTGTAACTTTCAGGAGGGGGTACTCATTTTTGCAACACAATTTTATCACTTTGATAAGAAAATCTTATTTTGCTGAATAATTGTGTCATTCTTCTTTGGTAAGGATTACAGTAACGGATGCAAGTGTTAATGCGGTATTCGTAGTGATCCATGATAATTTTTTTCCCGTGTGTATCCTAGAATGGGTAGTCTGCGTGATCACCCACATACAATAGCACTGGTAGGCTATTGCACAACATTCAGTGTCATCTGCCACTCAAATACAGATGTGCCACACACTGATGTCATGTTTGAAAAACATATAATAAACTTGTAAATACGTTTAATGGACATTTATTTAAAAATCACTAAATTCAGCTTTTTATTTAGGATTTCTGTGTTACAATTACAGCTGCCCAACTCATCTGCCAGTCTCATCTGCAGGAGGCAACATACTGTGACATGATCGTGACAATGTCAGTGACACAGGACGCAGTCCATCGGCACATGTCACAAGTTTTACTGACACATACCACTTGAAAACCAGCTGTCCAAATGACATAGCTGAACTGTCCGATTTTCATTGGCATGTGTCAGTGGAGAGTGGCATGTGTCACTAAAAGTGTCACTACTATGCTCAGTGACACTTCCGGTTTTCAGTGGCATGTGTCACTAAAACTTGTGACACATGCCACTGTCCACTGACACATGCCACTGAAAACCGGAAGTGTCACTGAGCATAGTGGGATGTGCCAATGGCATCTGTGTGTCAGATGTCACTTAATGTTAAAACTGCCTCTCTCCTGAGCGGTTAACTAATTTTCGGCAGCCGGAATTTCAGTGCATCTCTAATTATTGGCGACATCAGAAATGGATATTATATAATAGCTGCTTTTTTGAGCATTATAGCAATTTAAAGATATTTAAATTTTTTTTTTTTTTTACACGGCACCCCGGTTGGGAAACACTGATTTACACTATTGCTGAAAAACATTTTGACATATATTTAAATAGATAACATTTCACAGTATTTTGTTTTTAAATGTATTTTTGAACAAATAAATGCAGCCTCTGTGGAAACTATAAAAACCATTAAAGAATCTTACTAAGCCCAAATGTTTGAACAGTGTATGCCACAATGTTTCGTTGTATTATTTTCAGAGTCCTACAACTTTTTTTTTTATTTCCAGGTTTAAATTAGATTACAAATCCTGGATTTTCATGTGACCTCATACTTTTGGACTCCACTGTACATCCGAAACACTGCTGAACGCAAACAGTCACAGAACTTCAGTAAGTGTCCCCTGTAATCGTGTTTAATGTAAAATCTCTTTAAATTACAGACACTGTCAGGCCAGATGAATAGCTGTCAGCGAACCAGACCTCAGACAGCCAAACAAAAGCGAGGAATGGACCGAGAGTCTGAAAAGGTCTGGAGTTTACAAAATACTCTCTATAAACCCTTACATTTCTGCAACTTCCCCAGTGTATCAGTCAGCAGTAACTGAGGGGTCCATTCAGCTCTCACTCTCATCAGAATTCAACTGACAGCTTGTACATGGTGCAGTAAGATCCAGTTTGATCACTAGATACCAGTAAGTCTCATCTAATTAATTAAGATATATCCAGAGAACCAATATAACCTAAGTACTTAATAAGCAAGTATAAAACAGCAAAACCAGGACTTATGAACATTCTTACCTTCAACGTAAAGCGACATAGTTTCTATCCTCTAAACTCTATAAAATCCAGTTCGTTTAAATATTACAACAATAATCCTTTTTCCCCCAATCCCGTTTAAATCATGGGAAAACCAGCAACACACACAGAGAGAGTCCTGTCGGGATTCGATGCTTATTGGTAGTAGTAATAATGAGACCGAAGGTCAGCTGATCGATTCTCTCATTCTGTTCAAGAGTGCTTTCCTCTGGCGTTCACGCGCTTTAAAATGAACCACCCCTCTCCCTCACCCTCCCCCCCCACCCCCCCCCACTATCGAGTAACGCAGGGTGAATAAACGGCTCGTCGACCTTTACTCGAGCGTGTATTTACTGCTCAAAAGAGTAACCTCACAAGGTGGAGTAATTGCGTGCATCTCTCTGAGTGTATATGTGGGAAATACATTTGTGCTCAGCCCCTTCTGTCCGTCATTATTCAACACGTCACATCACAATCCAGTCGCACTTCCTCGAGATCACGTCCACCCGATTCTGGTTGTCTTAGCATCATTTCTAAGATTTTTGGGGTCCGTTTTGCGTTTTTATTGTACCATATTCTACGAGATGAAATGTTGATGGCTAACGTTACAGTGGTATCATTTAGTACGGACTGTACGCGGTACTGCAGCATTTTCGCCCTTAGCTTACTTAGCAGCGACGTTCTCCTCTGTGTGTAATGTGTATAGCAGACGCGTGAGGTTTTTGACGTCGCTTTTAGACATGAGTTCAGAGTTTAGGAACACGTCAGAGGACGTGGTTCCCTGGCATTATAGTATTATAAATGCAAAGCGAATGTGAAAGTAGATTAGAGGTGTCTTACTCTGAGGACTGGAAGATGCTGTCGGGGAGCTGCTGGAGCTTGTTCCGGAACAGCGACGTGTTTTCCTCTCTGACCAACCAACTTTCTCCTCAGAAACAGCAGTGTGGGGTCACGGAAATACTGCGGAAGTGCTTCGCTAAAAACATTGTTTAAAAATATCCAGAACATCATACGTTCAATTAAAAGAACCGATTAGAAACCAACATTATATAGGGCTAGGTCATTTGTCACCCTCCTTTTTTTTAAATGGTCATTATTGTGACACTCTGTCTTGATGAACTGTGATTCTGAATTAGTTTACACTCAAATGTGAACATATTACCAGATCTAACGGAAACTTTTAAAAATGTATGTAGTAAACAAAAGCAAGTTATTACAAACACTGCAGTAGATTTAATTCCAAAGGGAAACGTAAACTGGCAGTAACCAATCAGAGCGTTGCTTTTCAGAGCGGCGCATCTCATTGGCTGACTGCAGCCGGACAGCAGTGTTGCCATGTCCTCTTGTAATTGACGTGTGGATTGTCATTTAATAAAGTCCCTTACAAATAAAAGCTGGGGTGGGTTGCGATTTGTTTGAGTATTCGCATAATTCACTCGCTTATTTGGGACTTCTAGTACAATCACTTTTACAAAAGTACAATTACTTACCACAACATCGTCTGCCAAAACAGCAACCAACATCCCTACTTACGAAGTAATTATTAAATATTTTCTCCTTTGCTAATAGATGTCGTTATTTATTAACTCAGAGGGCCAAAAGTCTAGCAAAACACGTCAATTATTTTGTAGAAATATATTATTATTGAAAAAACGTTGCAAATTTAGGGATTGTTTTTCTATCGAGATTTGGCAACACCGGCGGCAAGGCCACGTCTACAACCCCACACCAATGACCTTGCAGAACAGACCAGAACGATCAGCACTCTTTCCTACAGCGCATGTAATTGGTTTGTTTGAGATGAGCAAAATCTGCGCAGAACCGATCACCGCGAGATGCATGCCGGTTATACTCGTCCGACTTGCTCTGATGTGATGTCACGCTGACTTGTGGCAAAAAAGCTCTGCCGACGGCGAGGCGGCTGTGTCGGATTGAGCAGTCGAGCGCAGTTGCTCTCCACCGACTGTGCTGATCAAACGCATGATGGGAAACCACTGACTGACGACACAGATTAGTGCTCTGTGACGCTGCGGTTCTCTTCTAAAATATTTTATTTTGATCTGATTTCATATGATTATGTATTTAAATTATGCATGAATGTTCCCAAACACTATGACAGTGTTAGCTCTGTGTGAGATGTGATTGTTGTCATATTTCTATAAAAATCTAAAATATATGTTTGTATTTAAGTAAAAATGGATGATAAATATACCTTTCGTATAGAATTAAATGGCAAGCACTTTGAGTGTCTTGTTCATCACATTAATTTTCATATAAAAGCAACAGAACTGAAATTATATCATGTTTATGAGCAACACAGCATGTAAGTGAGAATAACGCGATATCTGCCTTTGATCTCGTTGGCATCTGCTCCACTTCGAGAGGGCAGAACTGTCCGTCTTGACTGCGCTTATTTCACTCCTCCCCTCACTGCAGCCGCCTACTCTCACCAACATTTCAGGCGAGGCGAGGTGCATCTCAAACAAGCCTATCGTGTTACAGCAAGGGTTCTCAACTCTGGCCCTCGAGCTCCACTTTCCTGCCAAGGTCCTCAGGAACTCCATAAGGGTTTCCAGTGGAATAGACACCCATAGAGATGAACTCACCCTATAAAACAAACACATAAACAGTTCAGAACAAATGAGCAGTTCCTCATAAATCTGTACAGCATCAGTCCAAATAAAGTTGCTGCATTGTGTGCAATAATCGATTAGTTTGTCCAGGTGTGTTTGATTGGTTGGAGCTAAACTCTGCAGGAAAGTGGAGCTCGAGGGCCAGAGTTGAGAACCCCCATGTTACAAGATATGTACAATATTCAGTATTTCTAATATTTCTAAGTAAGGTCCAGAAATGAAAAAAATGTATCATGACCCGAAACACTACATATGACAATGAATTGACTGTAATAGAGAATTCTGGCCATTATTCATTGTAAACCACAGTGTACGAAAGAGTGTTTTGGTAATGTTAAAGAATGAAAACAATATAATAATAAATAACAAATTATTAATAAATAAAAACATAATAATATATATATATATATATATATATATATATACACACACACACTACCACTCAAAAGTTTGGGATCAGGAAGACTTGTAATGTTTTTTAAAAGGAGTTTCTTATGCTCATCAAGGTTGCATTTATTTGATACAGAAAAAAACAGTAATCTTGCAAAATGTTATTTCAATATGAAATAATGGTTTCTATTTTAATATCCTTTAAAATATAATTTATTTCTGTGATGCAAAGCTGAATTTTCAGCAGCCATTACTCCAGTATAAAGTGTCACACGATCCTTCAGAAATCATTCTAATATGCAGATTTATTATCGGTGCTGGAAACTGTTGTGCTGCTTAATATTTTTTGGGAACCTGTGATACTTTTTTTCAGGATTCTTTGATGAATAAAAAGTTAAAAAGAAGAGCATTTATTTGAAATAGAAATCTTTTCTAACAATATACACTACCTTTCAAAAGTTTGGAGTCAGTCAATTTTTATTCTTTCTTTTTTTGAGCTTTTTATTCAGCAAGGATGTTGTAAATTGTTAAGAAGTGATAGCAAAGATTTATGTTAGAAAAGATTTATATTTTGAATAAATGCTGTTCTTTTTAACTTTTTATTCATCAAAGAATCCTGAAAAAAGTATCGCAATTTCCCAAAAAATATTTGGCAGCACAACTGTTGCCAACATGGATAATTCTAATAATAAATCAGCATATTAGAATGATTTCTGAAGGATCATATGAGACTTTATACTGGAGTAATGTCTGATGGAAATTCAGCTTTGCATCACAGAAATAAATTATATTTGAAAGTATATTAAAATAGAAACCATTATTTTATATTGTAATAATTGTTTGCAAGATTATGTTTTTTTTTCTCTGTATTTTGATCAAATAAATGCTGCCTTGATGAGCATAAGAGACTTCTTTAAAAAAACATTGCAAGTCTTACTGATCCCAAATTTTTGAGCGGTAGTGTGTGTGTGTGTATATATATATATATATATATATATATATATATACACACATGCATTAAATATATGGGTGAAATGTGACCAATGGCATGTTTTAGTATTACCCATCCAGTGTGGGCCTCCTGAATTTTTGGTTGCTGGTTCCATGCGCTTGACAGGTCACATACTGTCAACCTTCCCATATCATCCTCGGATGGGAACCACAATCCTAAGTTTAGCTGCCTTTTCAGCTGGGGATCATACAGGCAGCCAATCAGATTGCTCTGAGCTCTTGTCATTTGTGCAGTGAAAACACAGGCCTTTAAGACTGCATGACTGGCTCAAAGACCAGAGGACACAGGGCCTCATGACACTCCATTCTGTACGTGTGTGTACCTCTCAGAAGTGGAAGGGCACAGTCCTGCAGCTCCATAACGACACCCTCCAGCACAGGCAACATGGGAGTGATGTCCAACAGAAGCAAAACGAGAGGCTGAAAGAGATAAGGAAAAGTACATGAATTAGTACATGACTTGCATAACTGTCCTTATATGGTTTTGGTTTTGCAATAATCTCATCAGCTGTCAAGTGACACTAATTATTATCAAGCATTTGTGAGATGTCTTTTTTTATTATTCATTTTATTGATTATTGAGCCAAAGGTTATTCAGTACTCTTAGTTCAGATAAATAATGAGTTGACTGAATTCAGACATCTCTTTGTGTTTTAAAAAGTCATATCTCAGCTGTCATGTTTCAGATGCTGTCCCTGATTCAGTGCACCGCTATCAGTTCATGCTCTAGTGACTTTAGCTGGTTTCTGCCATTTCTTTCTTTTTTTTTTTTTTAAATGTGCTGTTTTTCACAGATTTTGTGAACCTGCATTGTTCATGCCATGTCAGTGGGAATGTTTGTTATTGTGTCTAATATACATGCTGTACCTGGTGACATGAGGATATTCATCAAAATCAAAACAATTCCTGTGAGGGATTTGAGAACATCTGCACTCTTTGACCTCATCAAACTATGCCTCTGAATAAGAGATGCACTGTGGGATGTGTTATCTTTTCAGTGCCTGAGTGAGCAAAGAAGAGTGAAAGCAAAACAAAAATTGTTTGGGTGAGAGAGCATAAACTCTTTCATAATATATCAGAGTAGCTACATAACTTTTTGGACAGTAAAGTGTGAGATAAATTTGACTTTTTATTTTTTTATTTAAGGCAGTATGTTTATATATTCTGTCCATACCTGTGCCAATGATCTGAATATTACGAAATATATTAAAAACATTACACTACCGTTTAAAAGTCAATTAATACATTTATTCAGGAAGGATGCATTAGATCGATTCAATTTCAAATGATGTTATTTGATTCATCAAAGTATTTCCACAAAAAAAATATTAAGTAGCACAGTTATTTCAGCATTGATAACAAGAAATGTTTCTTGATCAACATTTTTTTGAACATAGTGTGCATAAAACATGTAAGAAAACTATGGGGCATTTTTGCCCCTATTTTGCAATATCTGTGGCATTTTTTCATTTTCTGTGCAGTGGCATTTTTTACCCAGTACAGTTTGTTTCAACAAGGTCATGGCACCTAAATTCACTGAATGGTGGTATCACTGCTCCATACATGTTGGTGTTTTTGTTTTGTGTTTAACTGAAAGCACTGGTATTCACCCACGGTAGTAATGACAGAACTGGCATTATAGCACAATGAAAGTGCCAAGTATTGTGTGTATAGTACGTGGACATTTTTGTAATCCATGTTGATTGGATTAAGATTCACATACCCTTATTTTTGTGATTATAAAAGGTTTTATAACCTCTGTATCACTGATCTGCTTTATTCAATGGCGGTTGTATCTGTTGGTGATCTGGTACTGTCTGCCAGTGACTCACCAAAACCCTTTACCAGATGACTATGATCTCTTTTCCATTGTCTGTTAGCAAAATCCATCTTGATAATATGCCATCTCCCAATGGGGTTACGTGAGAACTCTGATGTCCATCTTTTAGATGTTTACTTGCATTCTCATGAGCTTATTTCTTGGCATGATTTTAGATTATTTGTCTATGTCCTATGATTTTATCTTATGAACATTAGGTGTCAGTGCAGCACTAGTTTTGTGTAATTTCTGTAACAACATAAATGCAAGCAAATAATAAACAAGAAGCACCTAATAGAGTTTGAACCCTTATATTCTACAAATCAATGAATGGTTTCATTTTAATTGCTCTCATTTAACCCATGCTTGCTTGGACTTTTGAAGGCACTACATTTAGTTCCAGGCCCTTGAAACCTGATTGGAAGTAATTGAGTGAGTGTTATTTAGTTTCTCGTCCTTTAGGAGCTTTAAAGACAAGCACATTTCAAGTTGTCACATTGTTTCACAAATGTACAGCTGGGTTCTCCTGGCTCATGATCATTCTAAGTGCTCTTTGATTTAGCTTCAACTAACAAAGCCCTCAGGAGTATTTACTCTTGAATGCTTTTTTAACCTCAGACTTCCCCATGCCTGTCAACTACACACTCTGTCAGCCTCAAACTTTCCCATGCCTGGCAGCCACACACACACACCCACACACACACACACGCTCTGATCAAAGTGTAAACACACATTTCACCTGCTTATAAAGCAGCCCCGCCCTCAACCTGTCAATCACCCTGTCTTTCCATGAAATCCATTTTGAAATCAAAGCACTTAGCTATTGGTGTTGACTTAATTTGACATAATGTGCGTTTTCCTTAACATAAGGGTACATATGTTGTTTACACTAAAATAAAATGAGATAAATTATAATAAAAATTTTTAAAAATATTTTACATGTTATGATATTTTGTTATATTGTTAATTATGTTTTGTTTTTATGTGTGTGTATACACGTATGTGTATTAATAAAAAATTAGCTGATAATAAAAATCTCTTTTTATAAAAAATATTGTATGAAATATTTGTATATATTATAAAAATAATTGTATTTATATGGGTAGTTGACCTGAAGTGTCAAGCAGTTTTTGTTGTGTTCTGCATTATAATTAAGCAAAAACTCTTGTAAACAAATATTAATTAACATATGTTAATTTAAACCTGAAATGTTAAAAAAACGGTAATTGACATCTTATATTTTAGTTCCTCTGTGACAATTTATAAGAATTTTTTTTTAGAATAATTCTGTATTTAAATATGTAGTGTATATGTTATTAATGTTATAATATTAAATTGGTGCATGTTTAATAGCAGGTCTTAAAACAGTTTTGATCTAGATCATATTGTTATTAACTGAGAAGACTGGTGAGCTGGCACTTGATGAAATGACTGTCATATATTGTAGTTCCCTCTTCATTGCAGTGGAGGGTGCTGATGGGCCACACATGACCCACATCAGTGTTGCATTGCGTTTGGTCTCTGGCTCCTGTCTTTTTTTTGTTGTTTGGTTGCTTGCTTTAACAATGCTCTTCTTAGAGTCCTGCACGTCCACTGCACTCATCTAAAGAGTGAATCATTTCTTTGGGGATCAGAGTGCTGTTCAAGTCGGCCTTCGTGTTTTATTGTAGCTGTCCAGCAATCAAAACATTTTGTATTAATTCAAATCCCTTAAACTGGACAGGCAGTTCTGGCCTTCACACTCTCTTGGTGAGAAATGGAGAAACAAAGAGAAAGTGAGCATCCTGGACCGGCTCCTGAGTTTGAGGTTTGTTTTTCTGTTCGTGTCTCTCTCAGTCAGTATAGGGATTAGGCCTGTAGTTGTCGTGCCCTAAGTTACCATACAGATGTTGGAAAGCTGGTATAGCGTTGTCACACCAACCACAGCCTCCTGTCTGTATTGACGTGCTAGTTAGATCCTTCAAAAAAGCTTTCTTGTGTGTATGCAAGTATGTTTGTTTGTGTGTGTGTTTGTATGGTTTGGGGTGAGTCCAGTCATTTGTCAGACAAAAAAGCTACATGATAGTCAAGTACAAACAGTTTAGACATTTTCAGTGTTTGCTTGTGTAATATTGCCCCTCTTTTAGTGCAAAAAAATATAGTCATCAAAGTTTATACTTATTTAGCAGTGTTGAAATGTTAAGCTCAAATGTCTCTTTTCTGTTTAAATAGATCTTTATGTGTTTGTATAGACAGTGTCTGGCTGTATAGGAGTTGACAAGTTTAAGCTACAATACAATGGTCTGTTTGCCTTTGAAACTCTTAAACCAGACCTTGAAACGTATAATGCTTGAGGGATTTTTACTTGCCATGACAAAATTTTCACCAATCACAAAGCCACCAATATGGTGAATATCTATTTTTGGCAGCACTTTCATGTGTGTATAAAATGTATAAAAACGATTATTATCCTCTTATTTTACATATTTTCATGATGCATATACTTACACTGTTCAAAAAAGTTTTTAAAGAAATTAATGATTTTATTCTGCAAGGACGCATTAAATTGATTATATTTCAAACAAATGCTTTCTATTCATCAACAATCCTGAAATGTTTTTACTTTATATCAAGGTTTCCTCAAAAATATTAAGCAGCAAAATAAATAAATGAGAACCAAATCAACATATCAATGATTTCTGAAGGATCACGTGACACTGAAGACTGGAGTAATGGCTGCTGTATATTTTTAGTAATTTTTCACAGTGTTACTGTTTTTACTGTGTTTTCGATCAAATAAATGCAGCCTTTGTGAGCATAAGAGACTTCTAACAAAACATATTTAGAAAATGTTTAAATTGTGTATGTCTGTAAATAAAAACAAGTCAGTTTTACTTGTCAGACAAATTAACCTTGTTTTAAGAATGTTTAGTCACACAACTGATTGGTGAGGACTGCCTTGTTTAGTTTGTCAGGAGAAGATGATGTCTGAAATACGAGATCTCAGAAGCATTTTAATACTTTAACTGCTGCTGAAAACTCTGAGCTCTGATTCCGTCCCTGAAGGCCCCTACTTGGGAAAGCTGATATAGGATCTGACAAGACAGGGCTTGACACAACAGTGCACTTCCCTGCTATTGTGTCCATTTACCTGCGGCCAGCCGCCTGCATTTGAGGATTTCCCCATATAAAGAGGAAGAGGGGAAACTTGTATGTGTTGACTATCATCATTCAAATACAACATGCAGGAGCAGTGGGTAGAATAGCAGGGAGTGTGTGTACTGGGTTTAACATCGAGTGGGCATCCCATTAGAATCAAAGTCATTGTGTTTGTAGAGGGGCACTTGGGTGTGTGTTTTTTGTGCATGCATGGCTGATCACTCCGGCTGCTTGTCAGATGGAGCTGCTCAGGTGCTGGAGAATTCGGCATTCCCAGTCCACCCCAACATTTCCGTTCCTCCTGCTCTTTCTGTTCCTCCTCAACCACTCACAGACTCACATGATGATGCTCAAACTCAAAGGTTAGAGGTTACGCAGGAAAAGCCAACCTTTGTTTTAAATTGAAAATAATTTTCCGTCTCGTCTCTGTCAACGGTGATGGCTTTAGGGGTCAGAAAGAAGGCAAGACTCTTATGCAGAAGGCCAAAAACACCTGGAGAAAAAGATAACATTTCATTTCATAACATGATATTTCATACTTCGATTGTCAGCATAGTCTGTGTGAATTGTGCATTGGTACTAATCAAGCAAGCTGTACTTAAAGTTTTTTTTTTCTTTTTTTCTTTTTTTACACATGACCAGCCTGACACAGCAACATTTGCTCCACCAATGGCCTGGGTTTGGGGTGGTTACTATCGTTTTGTTTGGCAAATGGCATATGTGGAAAATGTTTAGAAAACCTGCTTGAAAATTATTCGTTTTTTTTCAGTGACAGAAATTATATATGACATTTTAATTATATTAAAAAGTATATTACATATTTTTGCATGACAAAAGTATATTTATATGTATATTTGGCTAATATATATAAATACACATATTTTTGGCTAATTTGTTGGATGTCGATATAAATAATATAATGTACTTTTGTCTTACGTGTGGTCTCATGATTTCTTTTCCTTTTTTTGTGTTCCAAGAGGTACATAAATTATATAATATATTAAATTATATATAATATGATAATCAAGTATTATTTAATGATAGAACTTTTGTAATTAGAATTAATACTTGATAACCATGTATAGACTTATTCGGCTTTGCTGGGAACGCCCACAAAAAACGTCATAACCATTTATGCCGAGGGGGAAAACAAACCATTCGAATTAACGTGCGGAGACCTTTGTTAGGTGCTTGATCTTTACTTTTTGTGATGATTTCGATTGATTTTTGCTTGGTGTAATATGCCAAAAAGTTGCTGTGTGGTGTTCTGTACCTCTAATAAGTAAAACAAAAACCCTGATCTGACGATGTATATGACTGATATACTGCAATGATCTGCTCTAAGAATTCCAAAGGAACTCTGTTATTTTGACAGGAAAATACAACAAAGAATATCGTTTACATGTAGCGCATCAACTCTCTCTCTCTCTCTCTCTCTCTCTCTCTCTCTCTCTCTGATTTACTCGCAATGTAGAGGGTTGCACAATTTTCACTCTGAAATTTGCTAGTAAAATTCGCAAATAATTTAGAAAGAAATGTTAAGTAACAGACTGAATTAAACAGTACATTTTGAATTGAATCAAATGATTTTATATATATATATATATATATATATATTTATTTATTTATTTATTTATTTATTTTTTATTATTTTTTTGATAAATATTTTTTTTAGTTTCATAAAAATCTGCTCTGTGATTTTTGTCGTCTGTGTGGTCTGATGTAGAAATAACTTCGCAAGGTCTAAATGAGGTCGATCATTTTGGATGTCACCCTGAAGAAAAGAAGAGAGTGAGGGGAAAAGAGCAAGAGGAAGGGCAGGTGTGTGCTGTGCAGTGGCCACCATGTCAACGTTTGCCTTTCTGGACTGACAGGTTGTCATTTTTTTGTGACAGCATCCTGCAGACTATCCGTAATGAGCTGCTGTGAAGTCCGCAACATTCTCCTGACCTTTCGGCGGCTCGCAGCGTTCCGAGGTCTTCTCCTTCCACACATGCTTGTCAAAGGGCTAAACTGCAAAACGTCAGGGGATGAACGCTAGCAGGGACATTAAAGAAAGTAAATCCAAAAACAAAGACACGGACACACTGTCACTGTCTCACTCGCACCTGTCTCAGCAACAACCATACCGATAGACAGACTCCTAGAACTTCTCTCCCGTCGTTTAGCGGCTCCTTGGGGTTTTTTGTTGACGCTTACTCACCTTTGGTCACCAGAATTTATTTCGCAAACAAACTCTAGCCTGTGTTTGAAAGTCACAGAAAAAAGCCCCCACAGTATTCAGACAAAAAAAGATCCCCAGCCATTTCTTAAATGACAAAAAATTCCTCGGTTCTGAGAAGTGTGACCCAGCTTTGTGCCCCCACTGTTTAGCTTTCTGCTCCAAGTCTCTGGGTAAACAACTGCTTAAAAGGCATCGCTCCTTTTTTCTCTCCTCTGTTCTTTTCGTGGCCCTCTTTCTCCTGATCATTTTGCTCTAATGACGTTTACAGATGTACTTAGACCTCCTTGTGTGTGTTTTAGTCTCAGGTTATTACCACCCATGTTTACGGCTATGCTAAAAAGGATCACATTATGCTTGGCATAGAAGATTCGGGATAGAAGAATTCAAATCAAAGCTCACGCGAAGCTGTCTTTATCGAAGTTTTTAGTAACTTAAGACAGCCAGCCTGCACATTAAATTTTAAAACCCTCATACGTACAATCATAGAAGGTTGTGGGTATTGAATTGACACAAACACCCACCCACAGACACACACACACACACACACATTGGCTTGCTAAATGCAGTAACCACAAATTTTGTCAATTTGACTAATGGGCTTGGCTCAACTTTGCTCAGATTTAGAGAAAATAATATGATGGAATCAATCAACAAGTTTCATTGTGGGTGTTTTAGGTTTTACTGTTGTATAAAATTAGCACTACTAAAATAATGGTAAAGTCATCAAACTTTGAAACAGCACTGTATTGTAGTGATATATTAAAATGTTTAATGTTAATGAATTGTGAATGTAATATAGCTTTAAATAACAATTCAGTCAACAAGAACTTATTATTGAGTAACGTACAATTCAGTTACAATATTGCCATGCTTTTGCTTCAAAGAAAACATTGTACATTGTCAAGTAGAACATGTTAGCCATGTTTTGTTCCAGAATGAAACAAAAGTTTTTGAATGAATCTGTTGAATAAATGATTCAATGAATCAAGACAGTCCCTGCATCCCAGTTTTCTATATTAATATATTTTAAAATGTAAAAATGTAATTGATTTCTTTGATTTCTTATCCTTCAGAAATCATTCTTATATGCTGATTTGGTGCTCAAGATGCAATAATTTCCTATTATTATCAATGTACTTGTGCTGCTTAATGTTCTGTGGAAATCATGGTACATTTTTTCTGGAATATGTATATATACAGTATATATATATATATATTCATATATATTCTATTTATAGTGATTAAACCACTAAGGACTGTGTAAGAGGGAGGGAGAGAGAGAAAAAGATAGAGAGAGTGAGAGAGGAATGAAGTGGAATAATGACCATGCAGCACTGATAAGAAGACCGGTGGTGATGGCATTGTGCGCAAGTGTGTGTATGCGTGTGTGCTGCTCGGTTAGCTCTAAGAGCATGGCACAGAATCAGAAACCATCTATCCAAACCTGCTGACATGTGCTTTCTCTCTTTCTTTCTCTCCCTTCCTCTTTACAGTTCTCCTCCTCTTTTTAACCCACCACTTCTTGAAGAGAGGCTGGTAAATCCTTGGCTAGTATCAGTTAATGCTGCTAACTCTTGTTTGAGATGGAGAGTACTGGCAATTCCTGTACATGTTTGTGCTGATCTTCTCTGTCTCAACCCCTTTTTTCATCTCTGTCTGAACTTTTCAACTCTTGAACTCTCGATGGCCTCACACTCCTGCTCTCTTACAACAATTGGAGTAGATTCTTCCTTTGCATCCCTTCAGGATCTCCTTGTTTTTCACACTTGTTCATTCCTTTCTCCGCTCATTTGACAGACAGACAGACCTGCCCCCCGGCCATGTCACTCACGCTGCCCAACTTCATTTACGGCCCTGATTGACACCTCTTACACATGGGCTTGCACACACAGACATACTGTAGATGTCTTCTCACATGAATAGTATTAGCTTTACCTCATTTTGAGCTGCTTGTCTGTCAGTCGCTATTATTTGCCTGCTGAATGTGAATAGAGGCCTCTCTCAGAGACGCTCAGGCTGTGTGTGTGTGAGTGTGTGTGCACCATGGCGCCACTCTGTCCTTGTGTCTCTTCAATGGCACCTTCATGTTACATAGCGTAGCCACATATTGTCTGTCACACTTGACTTGTCTCTCATGTTATGAGGACCTGAGAAAGTGGAGGAAAGAAATAGATGAGTGGACTGATATGATACAGTATAAATTGTATAAATCTATGGTATTTCAACCGCTGAAAGCAGACAGATGGGAATATATAGACTAATTCAGTTCTTTTCTCTGCTTGCATATGTTTTTTCTGGTGTGTTGCCTTTTGAGCTAAGGTCTTTTTTATGGAAATGTCTAAAATATCCCTATTTGATAAGCCAGCTGGGTCTTTCCTGTTATGCAGTACTTTTTGAAATGTACATTTAAGCATTTCTATAAAAGGCTGTAGCAGATTTTTAAAATATGATCAGGCAATTAAACTTAAATTTTTAGCTTGGCTATTTACAAAATGGCAAGAAAATTAGCCAGATGCCAGGATTGTACCATCTTTCGAAATGTTGATTAATGCAGATTTTATTGGACAGGATAGAACGTTTTTGAGCGAGAAAAACTAATACCACAAAACATCATAAAAAACATTTTCTAATACTTACTAACATTTGTAATCTTGTATTCTTACTAAAAATGTCACCAAAAATGTCACTTTGTGAAGGATGATTCATCAGACATTTGTTTTGTTAAAAAATAATAATGAAATTTTTGTTATGATTACTAAAAAGATAAAATAAGACCGCTGCATTTATTTATATTTGACAGTTTTCCTTTTTAGACGTTTGTGCAGCCTAGAAAATGGCCAGATCCATTCACAGCATAGTAGTAAAATTATTGAATTACACTACTATTCAAAAGTATGGAGTCAGATTTATTTTGAAAGAAATTCATACTTTTATTTATCAATGATGCATTAAATTGATCAAAAGTGACAGTAAAACATATTGTACAGATGTACAGTATTATGGTTTCTACAAAAATATTAAGCAGCACAACTGTTTTCAACATTGAAAATAACAAGAAATGTTTCTTGAGCAGCAAATCAGCATATTAGAATGATTTCTGAAGGATCGTGTGAAACTGAAGACTGGAGTAATGGCTGCTGAAAAATTTGCTTTGCCATCACACAAATGATGGGGACATAAACATGTACTGCATAACAGAAATGACCCAGCTCATACCAACATAAGGTGGTCAAGCTGTTGTTTTGAACATGAAGCTGTTTTTTCGTGGTCTGACTTGGTTTACCAGTCCTAAACAGCTTGTCCAAAAATATCTGTCCAACAGTACTTGGTCCCACCTGCTCATAGTGAAACTGATTAGCCATCTAGAATAGCTCATAACTATAAATGACCAACAAGACCAACAAGTTTATTGTTCCAGCCAGACTCTCTATTGAATGTTATGATGGACTTTACTCCCACCCTTTTGCCTTCTCTCTCTTTCTCCTCCTCTCTGTTTATTGGGCCACTTATCACTCTTATGGAGATCACTTCCTCTCTCTCTCTCTCTCTCTCTCTCTCTCTCTCTCTCTCTCTCTCCACATCATCTTCATTCTCCTTTGTCTTATAACTCTCCCTACAGCACTCCTGGGCATCCTCCAGTATCCCATCATGCCCTTCTGTAATCTGTAACACCATTTTGTCAGTACATCTACTTGTATGTTTGACTTCCCCGTTCCCCTTTTCATTTCTCTCTCCCAAAGTGTTTTCCATTGTTTTGTGTCTCTTTAATGTTAATGCTGATGGCTGTGGCCAGGCTGTGCCCTAGAGGACTCTGATAAGAGCTGCTGCCTTTTCTGTTTTCTTTTGGTTGTACTGTTTTATATTTTCACTTCAGTAACTTCAGGTTGAGATACAGAGGAGAGAAAGGAAAAACAGAGGTGGTAATGCTGAATTGGAGTCAACACACAAAAAGAAGTACCACAGAATTATATTATGTTATATACTTGTATATTAAGCATTATTTATATATTACTGGTATCTTGCTTGCGTATATGTGTGTGTGTGTGTGTGTGTGTGTATATATATCACTGTTTTCTCTATTGACAGAAACATAGTCAGTGCTAAAGCTCAACACAAGCCTGCTGTCTTTGCGTGTGGTGTGTGGAACCTAATAACGTGTACTAAAATCACAGCAAGTGTCGGGAAAGGGTTGTTATGATTTTCAGAAAGCGGAAGAGTGATAGGTGAAGGGTTAAGATGAAATTAAAATGCTTTTTTGAGGGGTGTTTGGAGGGCAGCAATTCTTCACCTGTAGCAGTTTCTACTGTCTGTAATTTCAGCTGTCAGTCCAGGTTAGATGGGACACTTTTACTTGTGTCTGTGACTGAAGAGAGTTCTGAAGAGAGAAGGAGAGAGGGAAAGTCAAGAGAGGACATGTCTGCTTTTCCCTCACTCATCTCCCTCCTGAAATCAGCAGGTGCATTTCTCTTCACTCTCCGTCATGACCCTGGATAGGGGCATGGGGTCACCAGGGGTAAATCACTTGCTGATGATTTTCTTTCTGTCTTTCCGCTGCAGTCAGCTAAACTCTGCGGTAGTTATCTGTGCTCTACACATGAATTCACCGGCCTGACCTTTTTAATTTCGTCTGACATTTTTATTATTCAATTTGCCCTGTGTTCTCCTACATCGCTAAGGTCCTGTTGCTTTGAAAAAATTCAAATGAAATAGAATAAAAAAAATGTAGTTGCTTGATTGCATTAAATAAATCGAGCGCTGGCGGTGTGGATGATAATTGACTATGAAGGGCAGAACTAAAGGTACAGTTAAAGCGAGAGTGCCATAAATGAGGAATGATAAATTTAATCTGGGCCTGATTAAATAAGCGAAAAGAGGAACAACGTCTCTTTGGGGTCGGCCACTGGGCAAACAGAAAGATTGCCTGATGGATTCATCCTTTGCTCAGGTTGAATATTAATGTGAATATGTGTGTGTGAGAGAGAGAAAGAGAGGGAGAGGGAGAGAGCACCGATAAGACTTTGATAAAGATTCGTTTTCCCAGGGATTTAATTATGTTGCCTTTTAAATCCGAGCAGGACCTGAGGGCCGGATGCTCCCAGTCCTTGTCGTAAAACATTCTCAGTACTGTTTGACTTTAATGTTCACCTGCTTTGACAAATATAATGTGTAACTTAGAGACTTACGGCAAACATACAAGTGCAGCGTGCTTTTCATAGGCTTCCTTAACACCTGTCATTAACATGCGTTTTCAGTGATTGAATTGCACTTGACCACATTGTGGGTGGTTTCTGATGAATGAACCCTCATTCTGAGTTTGTCAAGGATGGATTTTGACCCAAAGTTTGTAAATGCTATCCACATACAATCCAGTTCTCTATCTGATCACACTGTGAACTATTCCTTTAATATAAATGTCTTAACTGTCACTGTAATGTACAGAACAACAAAAAGTAGTAACAGGGCAGATCTTTAGAAATAGCTCTTTATGCATCGTAATAACTTATTTTATTATGATGCACATTTAGTTGGTTTGGCTGTTTGACTGAGGTCAAAGTCTCAACAGCTGTCTTTCTGTTTCCTTTGAAAAGATCTCAGGTAGACTGACTGTGTTCCTCTGCTCAGACAGGCAGTTGGAGACATCCACCTGAAGGTAGGGAACATGTTGGCCCCAGGATCAGGATTAGAGGTAGTTTGACAGCTGCTCAGTGTGGTTCCTGTGTGCTTCCATGTGTAGGAACAGCTACAGATGTGAATCTCTCTTATAGGAATTTACTCAATATAAAATTATCCGAACCATTTGATTGCTTGGTACAAATGTGTGTTCATTTGCATAAGATAAAATATGATGACAATGGAATTTGCTGTTGATAGTTCAGTTAAGTGTGAAGAAGTCAGATGCGTGGCACAGCGTCATTAACAAAATATATTAAAATGTATTATTATTATTATTATTATTATTTAAAATTATGAAATACTGATCAGAACATCCTTGTTGGAGTTCCAAGCTGAGAATCGTCAACAGTTTTATCCAAACGTTTTTCAGGAATTTGCAGTCTTAGTTCAGATGCTGCTACTACTACTAAAATGAAATGTCTGACTTAAATATAACTTAGGGTAAATATTTAAACTTTTTATATATATATATATATAAATATATATATATATATATATATATATATATATTATGATGATATTTTGATATTATGATTTTATTATGTGATATTATGATTTCTATTTTTAGAGGCCTCTCATGGGCACACTAGCTTTTGGAGAAGCTAGATTTGAAGTCTAAGTTCAAACACTGAAGGTGACCTACAAACTATTTTTGGAGGTCTTGTGATGCGGCCCAAAGAACGGAAAATAGACAATTTATTTTTGTTAGTTTTTTTTATTACTCTGCCTCACATACACACCATAGACACAGAAGAGGCCTGTCACAGGCAGATGATGCACTTGCCAGATTTCTCAAAGGAATACTCAAGTGTTTTTCACACATTAAAAAAAACCCCACACATTTACACTTTTCTCTCTTTCCACTAAGCTGGCCGGTCTCAATGAAATGACCTCGGTGCGGAAAAAAAGGACAACCGGAATTGCAAATGCATATTTAATTGCATGCGCTGCACAAAAACTGTCCCTTTCTCCACAAACTACTAACTTTCCACAAATTGCCAACATACACACACCTGAAACAAAGCAGCGAAACAATTACTAGGAACTCTCAGACTGCCAATTAAACAATCAATCACAATTTCTGGAAAAAGCCATTTCAAAAACACTCAACGCTGGATAACTAGAAGCTGCGCTTCAGTCTGTGGAGTAGAGGAGTTGTGTTTGTCCCACTGGCTGACCTCTCTTTTGTTCTTCCCCAGATCAGTAAATACTGCTTCTTAATTTGCTCGCGCACAGCACAATAAAAGCCCATTAACGAATGCAAATGTGCGGCCACTTCAGCAGCTTGCCACAGCCGGCCGGCGCTGCTATGTTCACGATACTGTGGCATCTGCAGTGTGGCACTCTGGGACGTGCCCGCTGACACCGTGAACTAGTGCGCGGGGAGCACTGTGTCTCCGGTGAGTGCCAGGAAGGGAGTGTGCGCTGTGTTTTGATAAATAGTTTCACTAATTTGCCATTCAGGTCATTCTCATGTCTTAATTTGGGTGGAACAATGAGACCAATTGTCTCTTCTTGTTTCACTCTAAGTGCTTCTCTGGCCTGTGTTGTGAATCGCAGCCTTGCGTCACCCTGATGTCAAAAATAAAGATGCAATTCTGTCTCATTTTCTAGCTTATCTTGGCCATTTTGAGACAGGGTCATCAAAAATTATCCTTCCGCCTGACTGTCCATCTCAAGTGTGAATTGAAGCTTCTTCCCTCTGTGGAGAAATTGGGTTTCTGTCAGGAGAAGAGCGAAAGAGCTGACTTGCTCTAAAAGCTAGTGAGAAGATGAAAGAATCCTCTTATGTCAGTAAACTTGTTAAGAGGCTGTGCTGGGGACAGCGTTTTCCCAACACTTTTTTTTTTTGGTTTAGCGTTATTTTATTTTTGTGGTAAATGTTATTTATTTATTTAGGAAAGTGGCAGAATTTTTTGCCCCTCTCTCTTTCTCACTCTCCCCCCTCTGTTAGCCCAGGCCTCGAGATAAGACTTGGCATGCTCAGCGCTAACCCTGTGACACAGACAGAAAGCAGAGATGCTGCTCTTCCTTCAATATGACATTAGATTAAATTTTTTCTGCAACCTTTAGCCATCCAAACAGGTCGCATGGATGGATAGACGTCTGGACCAAGGATATTTGAAAGTTTTTCGGTCTCAGTCAAACTCCATGTTTCTGCTGAAGCTTCGCCATATCCATCAGTTCACATGCACTATGGTGCTTATACGGGTGTTGCAGGTTTGTGTCCGGCCTGCGACATGCTCCAATCTCATTGTGATTCTCTATCACTGACTGCTGAAATTGTTTACTTTTTGATATATTAAGAAATTATTTAATTAACATTTGTGATATCTCGTATCTCATTTGTCACTTGTTTGCACTGTACCTAACTACATTATTACCTTTAATTCAATACTTACAGTTAACTTTTAGGATTTAAACACTGCTGTGGAAGCCCCGTCCTCGCATTTTTCAGCAACTAAAAAAGTTCAATATTAGCCTAAAAGCTAATTTAGGCTACTTTTTGTTTTATTTTTAATTTGTACTTTGGATAGAAGTTGGAAGGTGCCAATATTAAAATTTTATCTGAAACCGATAAGCCATAATCATATTAATTTCACTGGTAAATGGCCTATATTAAATTTCTATACTGCTTGTCTAAATAAATTCTAAATAAAAATAATTGTTTTAAATGTTAATTGAATTTACTGTAGGTGTCATGTCGTTTATATTGTGCAGTATGAAAAATGATTATTATGACATTTGCTAAAGATTACATGTAACAGTGCACTCTAAAAAATGCTGGGTTAAATACAACCCAGTGCTGGGTAAAATAGGGACAAACCCAGCAATTGGGCTGTTTTGACCCTGTGGTTGGGTTAAATGTTTAAAAGCTAGTGAGAAGATGAAAGAATCCTCTTATGTCAGAAAACTTGTTAGGTGGAACAATGAGACCAATTGTCTCTTCTTGTTTCACTCTAAGTGCTTCTCTGGCCTGTGTTGTGAATCGCAGCCTTGCGTCACCCTGATGTCAAAAATAAAGATGCAATTCTGTCTCATTTTCTAGCTTATCATGGCCATTTTGAGACAGGGTAATCAAAAATGAGCCTTCCGCCTGACTGTCCATCTCAAAGTGTGAATTGAAGCTTCTTCCCTCTGTGGAGAAATTGGGTTTCTGTCAGGAGAAGAGCGAAAGAGCTGACTTGCTCTAAAAGCTAGTGAGAAGATGAAAGAATCCTCTTATGTCAGTAAACTTGTTAAGAGGCTGTGCTGGGGACAGCGTTTTCCCAACACTTTTTTTTTTTGGTTTAGCGTTATTTTATTTTTGTGGTAAATGTTATTTATTTATTTAGGAAAGTGGCAGAATTTTTTGCCCCTCTCTCTTTCTCACTCTCCCCCCTCTGTTAGCCCAGGCCTCGAGATAAGACTTGGCATGCTCAGCGCTAACCCTGTGACACAGACAGAAAGCAGAGATGCTGCTCTTCCTTCAATATGACATTAGATTAAATTTTTTCTGCAACCTTTAGCCATCCAAACAGGTCGCATGGATGGATAGACGTCTGGACCAAGGATATTTGAAAGTTTTTCGGTCTCAGTCAAACTCCATGTTTCTGCTGAAGCTTCGCCATATCCATCAGTTCACATGCACTATGGTGCTTATACGGGTGTTGCAGGTTTGTGTCCGGCCTGCGACATGCTCCAATCTCATTGTGATTCTCTATCACTGACTGCTGAAATTGTTTACTTTTTGATATATTAAGAAATTATTTAATTAACATTTGTGATATCTCGTATCTCATTTGTCACTTGTTTGCACTGTACCTAACTACATTATTACCTTTAATTCAATACTTACAGTTAACTTTTAGGATTTAAACACTGCTGTGGAAGCCCCGTCCTCGCATTTTTCAGCAACTAAAAAAGTTCAATATTAGCCTAAAAGCTAATTTAGGCTACTTTTTGTTTTATTTTTAATTTGTACTTTGGATAGAAGTTGGAAGGTGCCAATATTAAAATTTTATCTGAAACCGATAAGCCATAATCATATTAATTTCACTGGTAAATGGCCTATATTAAATTTCTATACTGCTTGTCTAAATAAATTCTAAATAAAAATAATTGTTTTAAATGTTAATTGAATTTACTGTAGGTGTCATGTCGTTTATATTGTGCAGTATGAAAAATGATTATTATGACATTTGCTAAAGATTACATGTAACAGTGCACTCTAAAAAATGCTGGGTTAAATACAACCCAGTGCTGGGTAAAATAGGGACAAACCCAGCAATTGGGCTGTTTTGACCCTGTGGTTGGGTTAAATGTTTAAAAGCTAGTGAGAAGATGAAAGAATCCTCTTATGTCAGAAAACTTGTTAAGAGGCTGTGCTGGGGACAGCGTTTTCCCAACACTTTTTTTTTTTTTGGTTTAGCATTATTTTATTTTTGTGGTAAATGTTATTTATTTATTTATTTAGGAAAGTGGCAGAATTTTTTGCCCCTTTTAAATGTTTAACCCAACCTTCTGGGTAGTAACCCAACTACTGGGTCAAAACAACCCAATTGCTGGGTTTGTCCCTATTTTACCCAGCACTGGGTTGTATTTAACCCAGCATTTTTTAGAGTGTGTTATTAAATTATTAGTGTTTTTAGAGGTTAACTTTTTTTTGAGTGTTAGATGATCGTAAAGGTAATATAAATGTAAAAAATAGAGGAAATGAGCATGCACAATTAAATAATCAATATCGACCAGTGCAATACATTAAAAAAATCTTAACATCAGCTGATAACCGATGTGCACTCTAAAAAATGCTGGGTTGTTTCAACCCAACTTTGGGTCAAATATGGACTAACCCAACTGGGGTCAAATATGAACTTGGGGTAGTCCATATTTGACCCAAAGATGGGTTGAAACAACCCAGCATTTTTTAGACTGTGGTATCAATATATCGTGCGTCCTTAGATAAATTTGCCAAATGCATAAATGTTACTCTAATTTAGTATTTAAAGTGTATAGTATGCAACATAATACACAGCCACTACCTAATGAACAGGAAAAAGCTTCCCAAAATAAGAAAAAAAAGCTTGCTTTCTTGTGATGTTGTTTGGTGTTTTTTTTTTTTTTTTTTAGGCATGTCATATATCATATCATCGGTAGTTGACTGGATTCTAATATTTATGAATATACAGTTCTTTTTGAATGCCATCTGTCTGAGAAAGAAAGAGTGTGTTGTAGCTTACTAGTCCAGGGAGTTGTCACTGTGTGTGTGTGTGTGGAGGAGACAGAGGTGTGTTCACCTTGTTGAGACGTGCAGAGGTGTTCCACACTGTGCTGACACCTGGCACAGAGCTCTGGCTCAAACCCAGAAACACAGCAGGAGCGAGTGTGTGTGTTTGAAGAAAACAGAGAGTGTGTGAGTGGTGTCATAGTCTGGTGTGTGTGCCAGCATGTTGTGTCAGTAAGCACCCTTGAGATGCATATGTTTATCTGTGTAGAGGATTCATCTTTTTTCATTTCCTTTAAGTTGATGTGTTTTTGCATGTGTATGAACTCAAATAGCTCCTCTTTTTTTAGTGTGGCCCGAAAGTGCCAAAAACTAGTGATAGTCTGAAAACAATCCTCCCTATCTCTGCAGCTCTTTGTGATATGAAACACAGGGCTCTTGCTGCATATCTCTGCTATTGTTCTGTCTGCCTTTCCTCTTTCTCACTGGCTCTCTCCCTGTTTGGACAGGCTCGTGTTTGAGTTCGATCAGATGTCGTTCTGCCTGGCGGAGCTACATTTGTGGTCCTTCAGGAACAGCCTGCAAGTCCCAGGTAATTAAAACATACAGAACGTCTCTCTTTCACACATTTGGTTGCCTCTTATAGGTGTATTCCTGCAGTATTCCTTTTGCTGTCTTCTTTTCTTCTCATTAAATGCACCCATATGCCTCTGTCTGACTCGGAGCCGGTTAAACTGCTGTGTGACACGCTTATGTTGGTCATTATTACATTAGCAGCAGTTAGTCTAGAGTTAGAGACATTCCGTGGCCTATAATTAAATGTATGGGACCCTTAATTATAGCTTTTAAGAGGCAGTTTGTGATAAATACTTCATAACGCACAACATTTCAATTTGTCGTGCCATTCTTTTTGTTGTTTAATGGTGCTTTATAGTTAAAATCCTCACATCCTCTGCTCCTGTCGTAACCTTTTTTGCATGTTTGTTCCTTCTCCACCCTTTGATTTTTTTCTTCTTGGCTCCTCTGGTGTACTGTAAGTGTGTGTAAGAGCAATTTGTATTTTCTTTTTCTCACAGACGAGTCCAGTTATCAGTTATTTGGAAAATCCTGTGATAACATGTTATCGTGGATTAAATGCATGCATGTTTGTCTACATGCTTTATATTGTGTTCTGCAGTCTGTGTGGGAGTATTTGTATGTGATTGCAGCTCTATCGCCTGTAGCCAGCCCTCTTGACCTGTACATTGAGTGACAGAGAGAGAGAGAAGGAGGGAATGAAATTAATAAAAATTTCAACAGATGGATGGGTGGATGAAAATGGTTTAGTGCATCTTTATTTGTTACACAATGTCCATGAAGAATCCAACTGTAAATCTAATGCAAAGTCAAACATTCCAGGTGCTCACAGCTCCCTTAGGAATCCAGTTTTCTTTTGACATTGCCTAAAGGACATCAAATTTCATCTATCTCAGCCAATAGTGCAAAACTTTTAGCTGAATTTTTATATTAGACAGTGCTTATTCTAGCTGATTTTTGCTAACAAACTCAGTGTTTCATATTGTATTTGGATGAAACTCAGACATCTTCCTTCTTTTTATTCGTCTTTGCCAGATACAGATATTGGCACATACCAACTCTATGAAAAAGGAGAACCAGGTATGCAACTTCTTGTGTCTTTATTAAATATATCAAGTAATTTACATTTCATATTTCCATAAAGTTTGATCATAACTTTTTTTAATGTGCCAGATATACATATAGACCTTAGTCAGGGTTGCGCCATATTGAATCTTTGACAGGAATGAAAACGAGGCTGTGAGGGCTAAAAGTACAGTGTACTGTTGTTTAACAACATACCGATTGTTCAGCTGGCAAAACGACTTTCTGAAAATAAACCTTCAGTACACAAAAACTCCATAAACAGTTTTGAAAGTTGTGAGTTGTGAAAATTACACAGTCTAGAACCTGTATACAGTGCATGACATTGTAAAGACTGTAAGTCTATCCCTCACATTTTAATCTGCATTAAATTCAATATGTTGTCTAACCTGACTAAGGTCTACGGTACGAAGAAATAACAACATGTAAGTACAAACAGCAAAAAATTAAGAAGGAAAAAAAGAACTTTTAGTTGAGTCTTCCTGTCTGAACCAAAGTATTTCTTATTTCTCTTGAATTCTTAATTGAAATTCACTAAATGACACTTCAACACCAGACACAAATTGAATCTTCGCTCTGCAGATTTCCACAGAATTGTAACACTTATCATTCTCAAAGTTCTACAAATCTCCCGTCCACTTTTGTGATCAGTTTTTTTTTTTTATTATTGAGTATTTAATTTAATTATACTTTTAGCTACCAAAAAGTATGCAATACTATCAACTACATTTTAATATATTTAATATTTTAAGGTTTGCCCCTAAAATAAGCTTAGCAAAATCTGCAGATCATGTGTGGGCCTCTTCATCACTGTTACAGATGTTCTCTAAATGCTTCTGGGCAAATGAAGTGCCACCAGGTTTCTTGATGAAGTGTTTTAACATGTCGCAGATTAAACATGAAATAATCCAGACCCCACATGAGAGGACACAACCGGCTCTGAAACGTGAAAATCTTATTAATTTAAACAATAACGAAATTGTTATTCATTTTTAATACTTCAGACTTGAGACTTGAAAGATTTTGTTTGTTCCGTTGTTTTATTTATGATAAAGTCTTATTATCTGAGAAAACAAAAAGACTTTGATGTTATAAAGACTTTCAGATGTTTAGTCTCATTTAATTCGAAGAATCAGGAATTGAGGAGGAACATAATGATGCAGTGTTAGTTTATTTCTCATACCTACCATTTATTAATAATAGAGATCAAAGTCTGAAGTCATTTTTATAGTGCGTGTTCATGAGTGATCATTTCTGAAATCATTACATTATTATAACAATTGATTTATGATTTATGACTCACCTGATTTATGCTTTTAACCTGTAGTGCATAATTTATACAATATAAAATGACTATAAAATTGATTATTTCTAGAAATCCAGTTTCTGTATGAATGTGGTACCTGCTGTTTCTTACGGCCTCCAGCAGAGGGCGAAGGAGACCCATGCTCATGTGAGGAAGGGGGCTCTTTCCTACCCCTCTATCCCGTAGCAGATGTGTCTGGGGCAGGCAGGGGCAGAATGGCCCTTATCTGATTAGCAGCAGTAATCCTGGAGCTGTCCAGCAGGTCCAGGCCTCCAGCAGAGAGAGGCAGTGCTCCTGTAGAGCAAGGCAGGGAAGGAGGCCGTCTGGCTGGGCCGCTGAGGGCTGGAGATCTGGGACTCTGGGGTGAGATGGGGCTTAAGGTATGGTACTATAGCACAGTGGAAAGACAGCGTGCTGACAAAGCAGGAGTTTGGTCTTGCCCTCAGTCATTTCCGTCTGTCGGCATACCTGCCCCTCTCACTGTATGAGTCAGTGTTTTTCTCTTTCTGACAAACACACACTTTGGGGGGAGCGACAACTGAGTGACCATATGCTGAGAAAGACACTTGAGGGTGTTGCTTAAGCTATGGCCATTTTATATGCCAGGGATAGAATTGTATTACTAATTTTACAACTGTCCTGCAATTATGATGTCATTTTCATCATAACCAACAGTTCTGCAACTAAAGTTTTATTAAAAAATGAGTGTAATTGGTTACCAAGTAGACAAAAGTGTCAGTTGAGAGCAATAAAGAGCCATCAAGGAAAGTGTAATTTATGTTAAATAATAGTATTTTAATTGTGTGTTGTTTCCAGTATAGATGTTATTTTGTCAAATTATGCAAAAAAGTGTGAAAATATTATTTAATTATTAATTAATTTAATTAATAATTTAGTATCTCAGCTATAAAAAAATTAGTATTAGCAGGACAAAAGAGACTGCATTTTATTACAAAAATATGATTTGAAATGTGGTGGAAGTGAGTTCATGAGTTCCTGCGGTTAAGTGATGCATTCATTGTTGAGTATTGTTAGAATAGACAAATTAAACTGGTTAACATGTAAAAAGTATGTTTGCTTTCTTCAAAGGGACAACATCTACATATGCACATGCAACTCACTTTTGCATCCTTTCTAAAGATTGAAAAATCTTTTTTTTTTCTCACATTGTTTTCTTCTTCTTTGTATAGCCTCTCCTACTGATCAGCATTACTACAATGAGAAACAGCAGTTTGCAGACAGTAAGTAATCCATCATCAAACAATTAACCTTTGTGTCAATGATCATATTAGCTCAGTATTTAAGAACATTGGTTTGCATGTTACTGAAGCAACACTCAACTGGTTCCTAATTTAAATTGGGCTTCAGATGCCTGGGAAATTAAGTGCCCCATTAGTGCAAATCTGACAAATATTAAACATCACTCTGACGCAACATTAATGAAGAAGAATTGAATGAAAAAACACTGCATAAGGCTGCAAGTCACGATGATGGACAATTTGATGGCAGTTTATCAAGCTTTTGCACAGGAAATGTGCATATATAGTAATTCTGCAGACTTCATTAAGATCTAAGACAGCCATGTGTTCTAAACAAGTGTTGTGTTGATACCATGGTACAGTGATGCATTAAGATCTTAATATCATGGTACTGAATGATAACTACTGTATATCCATGTACCATGGGTCTCCAAAGTACTATGAAGAATACAGTGATGTTACCATGGTAGTGGTACTATGTTAAAAAAAACATGGTATTTCTTTTGATATGTTGAAGGTTTTGACTGGACCATTTCCTTCAGCTTCACATTTAACCATTGCACAATTACTGTGTTTTTCCTTGCTTTTTAGTTTTTCTATTTGTTTTAAGACAAGTACAGCTTCATTCTGCCCCTTTTAATGTAGTTCATTATAGGACTGACTCCCTTATGATGTTGTCAGACATTCACTGCCAGTATGGCCAGTGTCTTCCCACTGCAATGCCCAGTTACCTCCTACTCGCTCACCCTGCTGGTGGGGTAACTCCCGTCGCCCTCGAGTGAAACACAAACACCCTTATCAGAAGACACAGACCCGTCCCCCTCTCGCCCCCTTCCTGCTCGTCTCCCATCCTCTCTCCTTCATTTGCATTCATTTATTTTTGCATCCTCTTACTCCTAAAAGGCAAGAGATGTTTCTTAATGGTGTAGAAATAATAATAAAAAAAACTGTTTGGATTTGATTGCGGAATCTTTAAGAAAATAAATAACAGACCTCCTCCATTTCTGTGGGTCCCTGTCCCGGATGAATGTATTAATGCATAAATGCAAACGCATACTCACAGATTAAACTCAGCCGAGAATTCTATTAACGTTTCTTTCTCTTTTTTTTCCCTTCGCTGGTTTGCTCCAGAGGGAAAAAGGGACTGAGATCTAAGAGGAAATTTGGGGGGCTTTGTGAGCGGAACGAGGCATTTTGGAGTGGCGTATTTAATGTGTTTAATATGTTATGGTAACTTTGAGTTCTTCCCTCGGGTGACTGTGCTAACTCAGGGAGCGCTGATTGAATGAGGCGTTACACTGAATTTAGCCTCTGTTGCGCTATTAGTTCATATTTAGCTTTTAAATCCCTTCTGTCTACAACATGAAAAAAAAGCATGAAAGTAAATATTTTAGCTAATGAAAATAGAGAAATGTTTTAAACATTAAAAGAAATAGGAAGTTTATTATCTTTGCTTTGCATTGTAGATTCAGGGAAAATGTTAATTTTGGAGTTTTATGTGGAAGAAATACGGAGTTTGCTTTAAAAACGACTAAATTTGGCATAAAACTTGAATCTAAATGGGATTTTTTTCTTTACTTTTTAAAACTCACTTTAAATTAGCTTATTTAATAAAATATTTTCATAAAATTTGAATTAATAATCTTAATAAATCTTAAAATATAAAAAGCCACCATAAAACTGTATTATAAAATAAGTCTAATAATTTAAACATGGTAAAATGAAGATAAACCTTAAAAGACATTTAAAAATGATTAGTTAGGACTGTCCTTCGACTTGAAGCCAAATGGGACGAGACTTTCTTTTTTTAACAATCATTATTTTCCTATTCATTCCTGTTTGTATGTGTCCCATATGTTTGTACCCAAATCTTCATCAGGATTGAAATGAGTGGATTTAATTCTTGAGCTGTCAGCTCAGATTAATTTGTAGGGTAACCTCAGGTGGAGCTGTATTTCAGGGTCACCCTTCACCCTCAAAAAACCCACAAACACAAAACACATTCTTTTGGCGGTCATTTATTGGTTCTTTCTGGCCTCAGATGCATTTCATACCTGTGTCCTCTCTCCCTCTCTTTCTGTCACTCAGGTCGGGGTTACCCATGGTTCCTTAGTAACCGTCGCCCGGAGAAGCTACGTGATGCCCTAAAGGAATTAGAGGTATTTGTTTACATTTCCTGCAGTCTGATTAACAAATAGGAGCATTCTCTTTCTCTCTCTTTCTCTCTTTTCATAAGGAAAGAGAAAATCCCCCCGACCTCTCTCAGCACCTGTGAGGCTGCCTCTCTGTCATCGTGGGGGATATTTGAGGGGGATGATTGGGACTGTGAGCTGGCTCTCTCTCTCTGCCTCTGGCTCTCTCACACAAACCTAGCTTTGTTCAGTCCGACTCGGGCTCATTTTTGCTGCCTCTCCATATCTGAAACTGGAAACATCCTTCTAAACCTGACCCTGAAAACACTCAGACGGCATCGACTCATTCCTACTACACATTCTCTGTCTCTCTTTCTCTCAGGAGCTGCTGCAGTCATGCCCGGTCATGAGTGTCAGATGGAGAAGCAAACAGTGCTGTCAGGTACCTTACCCAGCATGCACCAGTACCCAGCAGGCATCAGGCCTTCTTGGCATGAGTTGGCTCATGTAGCAGAGGTCAGGCAATGAGCATATGCATACTGTTGTGTCAGATACTCTTGGGGAATTTATCTCTGGGATCAAAAAAGATTCCCTTCCCAAGCACATCGCTGTAGCCCAGCGGTTTTCCATTCAGTGTGGATGGATTCTTCAGCCACATGCGCACACATTTTCGGCACATAAAGTGCTTAATTTCAGACGTTTTAAAAGGTCAGGAAGACCAAACCCTGTTAAATTTTCTTTGGTGGTCAGAGATGGTTTTTCCCGCACAGCAGTCTGATTGGACGCGGTGACCTTTATCGCCTGTTGACATTGTGTAGAGATGAAATTCCCCCTTATTTCAGTCAAAATGTTCTCAGCCAGTAATTTTTAAAGGGATATTTCACCCCAAAATTAAAATGTTGTCATCATTTACTTTCATGTAATTCCAAACCTATTTGACTTTATTTCTTCTGTGGAGCACAAAAGAAGATATTTTGAAGGATGTTTCAGCTATTTTTGTCCATATTATGGAAAGTTAACGGGACCCAAAACGGTGACTTAAAAATAGTGCGTAAAAAAAGATTAATTAATAGCGTGTTTCTATAATTAATCATGGTTTAAAATTTTAATCATAAATATATTTTCAAATTGAATCTCCAAATTGATGTGGAAACATTAATTTGTAAACAATTTGAAAATATTTGGTATTTAAAATATTTTTTCCCTATATTCCCTCTATTTTGCCTTCATTATTTAATTTATTTATTTATTTATTTTTCTGGAGATAAAATGAGTAATTAGAGCCATTACAGTATTTTTTTAAATACTACATGAAATATGGTGTCACAAACTTCTAATGCAAAACTAATGTCAAACCTTATTGGCTCCTCATTTATATCGTTTTTGGGTGCATGCCTTGATCAGTGTTTTGATTTGGAGCTTGAAAGTTTTGACTTTCATAATATTGATCCAAACAGATGAAACTTCCTAAAAAGAAGCAGGTCCATAGCAAAGACTGAGAGAGAGAAAACAAACATTATATTTTGGCAAGAGACACATTTGTCGAATTTGGAGCATGAAAAATAAAAAAAAATTGGGTTTTAAAAACTTACTTTTTATCACATAGGTCTGGTAGAAAACGAGGAGTAGCTATTTTAATACCTAACTCACAAACCTTTGAGTTTATGTCTGAAATTAGGGACAAGGAAGGAATATTTATATTGGTAAAAGGAAAATTAGATAAAAAAAATGGTTACTTTATTTAATATCTATGCACCTCCTGGCAGTGGGAAATTATTCTTTAAGAAAATATTCCAGTTGATAGCCTCACAAACAAACGGTACTTAGATATGTGGAGGAGACTTGAATATCCATCTCCAACCTAAACTGGACCTGTCTAGCACAAAAATAATGAAGAAAATAATCTCACAGGCTTCAATGGTGCGGAAACTAATAAAAGAGTTGAGCCTAATTGACGTCTGGAGGGAGTTGAACCCTAAAGGTAAACAGTATACATATTATTCGACACCTCACTTAGTTTATTCCAGGATAGACTATTTCTTCATGTTTAAATCAGACCTTCATATTGTTAAAGATTGTAGTATTGGTGTGAGAGATATATCAGATCATGCTGGTGTTTATCTTAAATTACATTTAGATAACATGCCAAAAAATAGAAACTGGCATTTAAACACAGGAATATTAAATGATATAACAGTACAGGAGGAACTGAAAATTGAATTTGAGCACTACCTACAGGACAATGATAATGGAGAGGTTTCACCTCGTGTTATGGGATGCCTTTAAGGCGGTGATACGGGGGAAATTATTCTCTTGACTTCATTCCGGAAAAAGGCCAAACAGACGAAGTTTCAGGAACTACAATAAAAAATAAAATTTTCAAATCTGCTGAATCAAATAAAGACGGTAAGAGAAGAAATCAATAAAATATATGAAGATGATGTGGAAAAACAGGCCAAATTTACTAAACAGAGATTCTATGAAACTGGGCCCAGAGCCATGAAACTTTTAGCTTGGCGTCTCTGCAAGCAAAAAACAAAAAACCTAGTAAAGAATATTAAAATCCCAGTTACAGGGAAAATAAGTAATTGTATAAAGGATATTCTGAACATTTTTGTAAAACTCTTTATTCTCATCTCAGCCATCTCAAACAAACACGCAATCGATTTCAAATTTTCTTGATTCATTGGACTTACCGTCAAACGGCTGAACTAACTCGAATTAGATAAGGCAATAAATAGCTTAAAGACAAATAAATCTCTTGGAAAGGATGGATATTCATCTGAATGGTACAAAATATTTCGCTCTGAATTAACACCCTTACTTCTCAGATCGTTTAACCATACACTTAAAGAGGGAGAGCTTCCACAGTCGTGGAAAGAGGCAATCATATCGGTCATAGATAAACAAGGAAAGGACAGTAAAGAATGTAGCTCATATAGACCCATCTCAGTTCTTAATGTAGATTATAAACTGTATACTTCAATTCTAACAAAAAGATTAGAAACCGTTCTACCAGATTTATTCAAAACAGACAAACCCATGATAATATTAGACATACACTTCAGATAATGAGTCATATAACTAAAAACAAAATGAGTGCAGTCTTTTTTAGCCTAGACGCAGAGAAGGCTTTCGACTCTGTGAGCTGGCTATACTTACAGTGGGTACGGAAAGTATTCAGAGCTTCTACTAAATACTGAGCAAAGGGTCTGAATACTTAGGACCATGTGATATTTCAGTTTTTCCTTTTTAATAAATCTGCAAAAATGTCAACAATTCTGTGTTTTTCTGTCAATATGGGGTGCTGTGTGTACATTAATGAGGAAAAAAAATTAACTTAAATGATTTTAGCAAATGGCTGCAATATAAGAAAGAGTGAAAAATTTAAGGGGGTCTGAATACTTTCCGTACCCACTGTATATCAAGTGCTACACGGGTTCGGTTTCAAGGAGAAATTTATTAATTCTATTAAAACATTATATTCGGCCCCCACTGCAATATTAAAAATAAATGGTCATTTATCTCAGAGAATTACCTTGGAGAGAGGAACTCGACAGGGATGCCCACTTTCCTCATCCTTATTTGCTCTATTTATTGAACCTCTGGCCCAACTAATCAGAGAAAATATGGACACAGGGCATAAATATTAAAGGTAAAGAAGAGAAGATAAGTCTTTATGCTGATGACATCCTTGTTTATTTGAGCAACCCTGAAAATACAATACCTATGTTGTGGTCCTCCCTCAAGGCATTTGGGGGCCTTTCTGGTTATTCATTGACTGTTAACAAAACTCAAATTTTGACATTTAATTGTCAGGCCTTAAAAAAAGATGTATAATTTTAAATGGGACTCTCAGAGCATTAAGTATTTAGGGGTAAATATACCAAGGGATCCCAGTTTAATATATAAATACAATTATGTCCCCATTAATAAGACAATAGAAACAGATGTGAATAGATGGACATTACTCCCATTGGATATGAGCAATAGAGTAGAATCAGTTAAAATGAATATAGTCCCTCGTCTATTGTATTTATTTCAGGCTTTACCAGTTGAAATTCCCCAGAAACAATTTAACGACTGGGACAGAATAATTTCTAGATTTATTTGGAATAGTAAAAAAACACGGATTAAATTTAAAACTACAGTTAGCAAAAGGAAAAGGAGGACGGTCCCTGCCATGCCTTCCAGACTATGCTGCCCAACTGAGAAATTTGCTATGTTGCTGTGATTCAACCTATATTGCCAATTGGAAACAATTGGAAATCTTGCAAAGCCCTATTCCAGTTCAGTCACTTTTAGGTGATAACAATAAATTTAAGGAGATATCTGAAAACATAACTCAGTGGACAAAATGTGGTTTAGAATTATGGTATAAATTGATGAGAAAGTTCAAACTAGAGTATCAGATGAGAATATTAAGTTGGATTGGTTATGATTCTCAGTTCTACCCCGCTCAAATGGATAAAAGGTTTCAAAGCTGGGCACAAAAAGGAATAACTGTTTACTGTTCTATTATATCAAAGGGAGAAAGTCAGGCTTTTCAGAATTTAATGATCAAGTTTGGTCTGGAGAAACAGGATTTTTATAGGCTTTTACAAGCTAGACACTTATGATATGAAAATCAGAAGAGTAACAAATGATTATTCCCCTTTGATAAATGTTCATTAAAGTGTATAATACAAATACTTGTGAAAAACGATTAATATCTGGTTTATATACCTGCATTCAAGATATTAAAGGCCATTCTACTGAGTATATTAAAGAAAAGTGGGAAAAGGAAATGCAGATTTGTATCCCAGCTGAAGAATGACTGAACTTTTGGCATTCACAGTGTATGACTAGTCATTCCAGGGCTCTAAGGGAATTTTGTTGGAAAAATACAATTTGTTTCTTTATTACACCCAGAGTGAAAGCAAAACAAAAAGGAATGACAAATCAGGGCTTCTGCTGGAGGCAGTGCGGGTCATTATCAGCTGATCATGTACATGTCTTCTGGTCTTGTCCAGTTTTAAATCTGTTTTGGTCAGAAATACATTCTAGCATAGAGGAAATCTTGGAAATTGAGATTGAAATCTCAAATCTAATAATAGGAATAAATATCTACTCAGGATTCTACTAGCAGCAGCAAAAAAAGTGATTACTCGACTATGGCTCCAGCAGCCTCCCCCAACAAGAACTCAGTGGGAACAAATAGTTACAGAAATTTACAAGATGGAAAGACTGACATTCAGGTTGAGACTGCAAGAAGAGACTTTTAAGAAACACTGGGGAAAATGGACAATCTATGTATCAAAACAGAGAGAAGACAGATAAATGCCAAAGTGAAATATGTATATTCATTAATGTAAAGGTATGTAATTAGGATCAACGGCTGCTTGATAGTAAGCCTAAGGAAATGAGTATTATGTTTATGAATGTATGACCACAAATATTCACGTATACATGCTTACAAATATTTGCTTATATCGTAACCAGTTGACCAGACTGAAATTTCTTTTACTTTTTATGTTATACTTTGGGAAAGATATTTATGTATGTACCCATGAAGGAGTGTTGTTTGATTGTTATTGTGTTGAAGTTCATAAAAATAAAGTAAAAAAACAAACAAACAAACAGATGAAACTTCCTTTAAAATATCTTCTTTTGTGTTCTGCAGAAAAATAAAAATATGAAGCAATATTAATTTATCTGTGTGAACAGTTTCTTTGAATGTAATTTTCTTGTACTCTTGATTTACAGTCATAGTTTTTGAAACATTGTGACTCTTTCAATGTTCGATACTGTGTGTGTAGCTGCTGTTGAGATCAGGTGTGTTGGTGACCCTTATCCTGGGCGGAGCTCAGGTTGAACGGGTGGCCATTGACAGAACGCTGGTGGGGCGACTACCTCCTGACACCATCAGCGATGGTGAGTAAATGCACACTTGCATGCTACCCTCCCTCTGTCTTTTCTGTTCTTTCTCTCCTCTTCTTGTCTCTCCCCCTCTCCTTGCAGTTTCGCTCACTGCTCATTTTCCCAGCATGGGCCTGGGCGGCATGCACACCCACAGGTCACGAACGTCAGTCCCTTCTGTTTCTCCCTCTTCCGTTACTCCCAATGGAAGTTCGAAAGGCACGGACAAATGCACACACACGTACACGTTGAGGTTCCTCCTGAATCTCAGGGGAATCTGGCATGGCTCCTTGTCTTATTTCTGGTTTGTGAAACTGGACACTATCCCAAATCTGCTAATTATTTTCTCACGTCATGTATTGTTTAGAGCTTATATGGCTAATGCTCTCTGTGCCAGGTCTCTAGATACCTGACAAACCTCTCTCGCTCTCTTTCTCTCTCTCTCACTCTGTCAGCCCACCCCTTCCCTTTTCCTAGTAGCCCCCATAGAGTGCCATTCAGGCCCCCAGAGCCCCTAATTACCAGAGTAATTATATGTGTGTGTGTGTGTGTGAGAGAGAGCGAGAGTGTAAGGGTGGGGGTGCCAGGAGGGCTTCTACATCTGTCACTTATTCAGCTATTTTCTCACACACACAGTCAGACCTGTTCTGGTCGTGATGAAGTTACTTTGTGAGTGCTGTAGTACAAAGAGAGAAATCAAAAACTTTGTTTGGCCTGTGATTGCGATGGACACATTTGTGACCCATAAATTATCTGTACTGCATCTATAGCTGTTTCGTTAGTACAGTCACAGGTTACGATGTTTTAAGATGTATATGGACAATCAAACAATGATAAGAGAGGTGTTTGGGAATATTTGTTTGGTATAAGAAACTCCCACAGTGGTTTTAGGTAAAAACCATCTTGGTATTGAGTCCACTAGAGATGCCCAAAACATAATTACCTACCATTTAAGAACCAAAATATCCGCCATCATCAAATATTGTATTATATTTTTCTAGAAATTAATATCACTGCTTGTAAGCATTTTAGACAATGCTGTAAACATGTTTTAAAGGAATGGAGCATTAACTATTGAATTTATTGATTTATTCTGATTTAACCCACTGCCCACATGTTCCAAAACCTGTTTACTGGCCCCTGGACACAAATTTGGAATATCTTTCGAAGGATTATCATGGAATCTTCCCGTTAATTTGGCCATGATTACTGAACACTAATACATCAGTATGTTTTCTGGAATTTTTGTAATCTTTTAAAAGCATTCTGAATGTTCCATGTTTTTCTTTTTTCTTTTTATTTTCCAAAGGGAAAATATGTCATTTAAATAATCAGTTTTAATTTGGTAGAGTATATGGTTTACACTTAGCTTTTCCAAATCACTCTTGAGCCTCTTAAAGTGACTAAACTATAAACTTTGGTTTATGTAAAAAATGTTCTTTCAATTTCCAAAAATATATTACATTTCCTAACACACAGTACATCAGAATTTTAAGTTCAACATTTTCAAAAACAAAAAAAGTTTCAAAATCTTATGCAAATGTGCATGTTTTCTTTGTTATTGTAGACTTGCTAAAGTAAAACTTAAAAACGATGGTAAAATTACTGCATTTAACACGCTTTTCCTTTGAAATGAGCTCCCTTTTTATGCTTGAATGTGAGATGATTCATAATTACTGCAGAAGCCCTGATATTCCGTCTCTAATTTCTGTTAAGGTTAGAAATTCCAGCCCTGAATATCATCCTCAACTAAACCTGCTTCTCTAAATGGCTTGTATTAATTTTTTCTGCCATTTAATTGGTTTCATAAACAGATTCATTTTTTAGGAAGGGAAGGTTAATTGCTAATCACAGTGTGGAGAGCTTGTCAACAGTTTCACTGCAAATGTCTCTTTAACATGAAAGCTGCATACCCTACAGGCTTTACAGTCTCTCTTTCACTCGCTCACTCTCTCTCTTCTGTGACTCCTTATTAGTCTCTTAAACTACTGCCCTGACTCAAACACTTACGGAAATTATTCATTTAGTGCATTTCTGTGTGTGTGGGTCAGACTTTACCTACGTTTTGGGGACCAAATGTCCTCACAAGGATAGTAAAACCTGAAATCACAGCATTACTTGAACTAGCCAACAGTTGATTCGGTAGGGAGGTAACCATGAAGGTTAGATAAAAGAGGTTTGGACAATAAATATGTCATTAGGTATGTGTAAAAACAGTACAGGTCAAAGGAAAGTGCCCACCATGAAATGCAAACATGTTTTGAGGGATGTTACTTTGAGTTTTGGCACAAAGTTTTTCCAGTGAATTGTGGGGGACATTTGGGGACATCATTGTTTGAAAGAATTATCTCTATCTATAAAAGTAAGAAGGTTTTCTACCAGGGGTAAGTTAGCATTTGAGTCAATCTGTAGTCAAGCTGTAGTCTCACAAGGTCATATGAGTTTTGACCTTTAACCTTTCTCTGTGTTTTTCAGCGGTGATCGGCGATCGCTTCCTGCTATTCACACTGATGGAGAGGAGTCAGGTGTGTCAGGTTTACCTGAACAGGAAGAACCAGAGCTCAGCTGAGCTAGCACGACACATGGAGAAACTCACAGCTGCGGAGATTAAGGTAATGCACACACACACACACACATGCACATACCTTTTACACACACATCTATTGAACACTCGCTCAAAGACATACACGCGCAAGCTCTTCAATGCACAAGCATTAGCACATTTTAGGAGGAAAGGCAGCACAGCCTCTCCTGCTTTCAATTAAAAAGCTTTAATGAGGCTGGTCTGGCTCTTTCCACAGGGCTTTTAGCTCTAATAATTGCCTGGCTTTACTTCCTTTCTTTTACCGCTGGGACAGGTAACACTGTGATTACTGGAGCTCCTCTCTAATGCACACCTGTGGGGAACATCAGGTCCAAACACACAGCACTCCTGTCTTTATAGAGACATTACATCCTTTATGACAGTACATCTGTATATGCCTGACAAATGTTATTCCCTCTGTCACTATTTTTGTTAATTAAATTACAGAAACCTGCAAAAATGTGAAGGTTTTTTATTTAAAAAATGGCATAGTTGGCTATCATTATGTAATTGCTGTAATACTGTAATTGTTATGCATCAAGTAAATATAAAAAAGAAATAAAATGTTTTTTTGAAAGCACAATATCATTTGAAATTTGAGAAGCATTAACTACACAAAGCAGTTTTTCAGTGTGGCGTTACACACTGGTTTCCCACATCAAAGATATTGCTAGAACCTGATATAACAGAAGGAACCAAAATAATTCTCTATTTTGAGATAAATTAAATCTGAAAGTGAACATGTTTACATTTGCATTTATGCATTTGTTTCTGCATCATCAGATACTTTTATCTAAAAAAGATAATTTTTTATATATGTTTAAATAATATTTAATTTTTACATTACATTGCACTGTATATATATATATATATATATATATATATATACACATTTTAATTATAATTTATATATAATTTTTTGAAAGAAATTCATGCTTTTTTTCAGCAAGGATGCATTCAATCAACATTGTTACAATGTTAAACTTTCTATGTATCAAAGAATTCTAAAATGTATAACAGTTTCCACATAAAATATTAAGCAGCAAAACTGCTTTCAACATATTAATAAGAAATGTTTCTTGAAATATCAGCATATTTGAATGCTTTCTGAAGGGTCATGTGACCTTGAAAACTGGAGTAATGGCACTGAAAATTTAGCAATCACAGAAATAAATTACTTTTTTTTATATATATATATATATATATATTTTAAAATAGATATTATTTTATTCTTTTAATTTGTAATAATATTTCACATTGTTACTGTTTTCACTTTATTTTGATCAAATAAAAGCAGCCTTATTGAGCGTAACACCGTGTCTACACCGGACGCAACAAAGCGACAGTTGCAAATCATTTGAATTTGTGTCAGTACGTCATAGATAGTACCGAGGCAGCCGTTTACTGTCGGGGATTTATTGTGTCGCGCCATGCCACATCTAGTGTAGACACAGTCACTGATTATAATGGGTTCTATAGTATTTTGTCACACTGCGCCGCTCGCGTCCAGTGTAGACATGGTGGTGTGTATATATTTAATTAGTTCTTGAATTTCCTGGCAATCAAACCCATGACTTTGGTGTTGCTAGCACCATGCTCTACTGTTTGAGCCAGAGGAACAGAAGATGTACTATCTATATTGTAAGATGTGGCCATTATTACTGCTCTGTAAAATTGGTCACAGCTATGCAGTTTGTCGCTAGCAGAGCAGTGTTGGAGGGGTGAGGTCAAGTCAATCTCCTTCTCTTTAGAGGAAACGAAGGTGATCGCTCCATTCTTTATTCTCCATCCCATTCATTCTCTGGCTTTCCAAATCAACTTGTCTAAAAAAAATTCACAACGGAATTTAAGAGAAAAAAAAATCTTTATTCATTTTCTCTTTGAAAGCATTAACCTCATTTTAATGGGCTTGCCTGCTCCACTGGACTAAGCTTTGAGCCTAATCCTCCAGAAAGAGGGTCTGATTATTGCTGACCAGCAAGCACAGGCAAAATGGGGAATCAAGTTTTGGGGGAGGGCAGAAAGAGACAGAGAGATTAATTTTCCCACAGTCTGTACTTTGTTTTTGTTTATTTATTAATCTTATATAAATCATTTTCATGCTTGATGATACTTAACATGCACGATTAGTCTGTACAGGTGCAGTCTATGAAGGTCAAGGTTAAATGATGAACAGTTTTTGTTGTCATGGACAGACTGTGGTACATTTCTATTCCTCCCTATTGTGCACAGATAGAGTTGTTGACATAAAGAGAGACTCCATGTTTGCTCTCTTGATAAGGCCTTTCAGAATGAAGTATATGGAAATGACTGCTATTATGTTGCATGAATAGGCACTGACTCTATAAGAGCCATATCGTATTTTCATGCCATTTATTTGTACTGTGGGCTACATTAAGGGTCTGGAAAAAAAACCTGTTTTAAAACCTCAGTCCGGAACTGCTGAAATAGCACATGATGAGCCGCCGCAGATATGAGATAGAGTTTAATGCGGAGGTATGAGACAGTGGTGCGGTGTAGGAGAAAATACCGCTCCTTACTGAACTATTATTGCAGTCCCATAAACAGATAGTGGATTTAACTCTCCTTTAAAGGAACTAGTTTTGAATACCTCAGTTATTATGTCTGTGTTTAGGCTAGACAGTCCTGAGTGATTAAAGCTGTTTGTGCATCAGCCAAAAGGCAGGTGTGTCTCAGTCAGGTGCGGCTCATTTTAATGAAATTTGGTAGTCAGACTTAGTCAGCAGCAAAACACTGGCCTGTGCTTCATTAGAAACCTGTCATTTTGGGTGGTTTTGGTGCTGCAAATTTGCTGATGTCTCTTAGATTCTGAGGTATTGATTGAGCAATTATAGAGCAATTACCTTTTTTTTCCATAGTATATTCCTGTTTTTCCTGCAGAATCAAATTCTGGTTCAGTCCTGCCACACTGGAAGCAATACAGTACCTGTCCAAATCTGGGGTTTATGAAAGTGAAAGCATCTAGAGATCTTATTAGCAGTCACACAAATACCTTGTTACCTTCTAAAATCTCACCAAGTGCAGATCAAATGTGGCTATTTCAAATGAATTTAATAAAAACCCCAACAAATAAATAACAATGCCCTGCTACCCGGAGCAGCTCAGGCCACATTAATAAAGCAGCATGCAGCTGTATTGTGTTATGCAGAAGAGTTGGCGTCACGTTTTATAGATGTTTTGTGGTCTGATTCCTTTACGGTTACTGTTCTTCCGCAGGTTTCAGTGGTGGACTTACCTGGTGGAGGACGGCGCGTGGAGCGCCACGTGGGGCTGAACCTGACGCAGGATGTAGTCGTATGCTGGTGGCCCCTCTGTAACGAGGAGGTTAGGCCTTGGTCTCCCGTCCCTAGTGCAGTGGACAGGGCCAACCTGGTGCTGCTCGCCTGCTCGGATACACCAGGCCTTACGGTGAGCAGACACTGACATTCCTTCAGGGTTGGTTTTTTTAACTCTCTCTGAACTAATATTTTTTGGGTGATGAAATTTTGGACAAACGTGAAGGTCAGATAATAACCAGGGTGTGACCTCTTAAATAATATAACTACTTTTAATAATGCCCTCGCAATACTCTGCTGCTCAAGCTTTCAGAAAGATTATCAATCCCTTTTTCGCCCTAGTCTTTTTGTCCCATTTTACCTTTCTTTTTTCCCTTTGTCATGCTTTACCAATCACCATTGTGTTTCTCAGTGAGCTGCTGTAACTCGCAAACTGTTCACTTGAACTTTTTCTTTACGTGAACAGCCGACCTTTTACCTTTGAGCCCCCTTCCTGTGTAGCTAACGCTCTTTCATTGTAGTGTGTTCTACCCTGCAGCAAATCTCTAATTACGCAACAGCTATACAGAGGCGCAAAAAAAAAACTTTTTCTTGATTCTAGAATTTTTTTGCATATCGAATAGAGCTGCAGTACACACACCAATCCATCATTGTTTTTAAAGGTACCACTCATTTTATACGTCACACTGGATACTCTAGCAGTAGCAGATAAAGTATCATGCATATATACATATATATATATATATATATATATATATACACATATACATATATATTTCATAATTTAGTTTTTTTTTTTACTCCGTTATCAATTTTCATTATTTAGTTTTTTATAAAGTAACTAGTATTCAACTGGTTATGTGATCTGAACATGACGGCCCCATGCAGTGAAACAAAATAAAACAGAAATAAAAATGTACTGTAAAATTTTTTAGGCTACTGATATGACTATGGAGGCCACATCTCCAAAGTACTATTCCTTTTTTGTGTGTAAAACTTTTTTAAATGAGCAGCTCTCAGGAACTTCACTATAAGTAAACAAAAATCAGCACACTGCCACTGCTGCTCCCAAAGATGTATTAAAAAATAAAAAAGTACACTAATAAATAAAATCAACTAATTACCCAATCGTCCAATAAACGAAAAATAATATAAAATAATAATAATAAATAAAATCCTATAAATTAGTTGACTAATCATGTCAGGTGTGATAGATCATGTTGATATAAATTGTACTCTTCTGTGCACTTGTTGTTTGCCTGACGAAGACCTTAGTGTCGAAACGTTGTGTTGATTTTAATAAATTGATCTTTGGGAGCAGCAGTGGCAGTGTGCCGATTTTTGTTTACTTATAGTGAAGTGCTTTATTTGATCAAGCACCTGCCTAAAGTTTCTGGATGTGTGCATATTATATTTTCTTCGAGCTCTCAGGAACTGCTAATAACACTGTCTGTTGATTTCTCCATATCTACTGTACATTCTAGTGCCTCTCAGCACTGTTTAATGTGGGATGGCGACGATTCAAAAATCAGCAAGCAATGCTTAAGCTCCCAACATTGCACTCTGGTTTTAAACATATGCAAAATCTTCCCTCACAGAGCAGTGGATGAGAGAGACGGGTAAACGGAGCTGCATTTCCAATCATAAATGCAGCTAATGAAAACAAACAAGGGTTAGAAAACTGCTAAATAAAAAAATATAAGGGGGCAGCATGGAACAACGCTGGATTGCTCTGGTTGGAAATGAACCCTGGATTTATCCTGGGCCATCACCTATTTATTTTCCTCTCTCTCTCTCTCTCTCTCTCTCTCTCTCTCTCTCATTTTTCTAAGGTTAAAAAACATTAAAGTGTCTCTCGCCTTCATCGTTTCTAATTAAAGTGTTTGTTGTCATTTTCAGATCCGTGGTGTGAAATCAAGCTAGCAGTTTATGTAAGACGCGAGCGGTGAATCAAACGGTTCGCTCGGCGCACAGACACACACTTCAATCAATTCTGCCTCATATATATGTTCCCTTTGTTAAGTTTGCTATCTGCATGCTAAACCCATTTTCTGCTTAGTCTTCAGCATTTAAAAAGTACGCTTTTTTTCCCTATGTGGTCTTAATTCTTACCCCTCGCAGATAAGCACTGCCAAGAGACACATGGGGAAAAACACTCGTACACACACTTTTATTTATGCAAACGTTTAACATTTTTAATCAATTCCCGTTCCTGGAATTTAATAATTTTAATAAAAATAATGTTTATATATACACTTATTTTGCATGTTGAGGTGTTATGTTTTCAGTAAGCATTTGATATCTCTCTCTTTTTTTTTTTTGATAGTTGTTTTGCATATTGGGGTGGTTGTTATGTTTTCCGTACACATTAGATGTTGTTGAATATCCTGTTATCTCTCGCAGAACACTTCTCTTTTCATTCGTTTGATCTGTATATTTACCAGGCATCTTTACTTTATTTACAAATTGACACATTTCTTGTGTCTTCAACCTAACACATATTATCCTTTTCACTGAATGTGAAATGAAAGCAGAAATAGTTTTACAGTTTTTAGGCCTGTGTGAAAGTACTCCAGACATCACACATTGACCGTGGAGTCGGTGGCTTTCAGGGACGTCCACTTTTTAAAAGAAATTCCTTGAGTAAATGTTATAGCCACAAATGGTCTCGCACAAACTAAATGTTGTGCTGCTTAATTTTTGTGGAAACAGTGAAACATTTTTTTCAGGATTCTTTGATGAATTGAAAGTTTAAAAAATGTGCCATTTATTTGAAATATAAATCTTTTGTTATGTTATATGTCTTTACAGTCACTTTTGATCAATTTACCGCATACTTGCTGAAGAAAAAAATATATTTTTTAAATCTGACAGACCCCAAACTTTTGAATGGTAGTGTATATTTACACACATTTTTTAACACAGCCACCTTTTTGACTGCAGTATTTATCCTTCTGCTGAATATATTTCCCTCATTTTTTGAATGTATTCCTTATTCAGTGACTCTCTGACGGTGTTGATTTGATTTTAGAAGGCTCATGTGGAATGGTTTCAATCTCTGTCATTTTTCTGCGCATGGCTGCTGTTATGATTCCAGACCATGTTATATATGAAGAGAAAAGGTCCGAGTGGAATGTGATTTCTCGGGTTAAATTCTTGGGCATGTGCAGGTGCAGTAGAGCGAATGCTTCTGTGTTGATTTCATGCCACTGCGGCCTGACAAGCATCTGAGTAGTGTACACACACACACACACATTTACACACACCAGAAGAGCGGAGACTCGGCAGCAAGGACTTTCATAGATTGCCCTCATCATCATCTCCCTTTCTCTCTCCCTCTCTCACTGTCCCCCTCTCTCTCGCTCTCTCTCACTGTTTGCTCTCTGAGCTGGAAAATTGGCTCAAAGAGCTCTACTGCTGTGAACAAGGCCTGCTGCTCAGCTGGACCTCTTTGGGTTTATCTTTCAAGCTGCAAAAGAAAGTCCAGAGAAGAGAAGAAAAGAAAAGAATAGTTTTGACCAGTGACTGAAACCAATAACTAACAGAGACTCACTTACCACTGTTCTCTCTCTCTCTTTCTCGCTCTCCTTTGCACCTCCCCAACTCACCAAGATGCCGTTTGTCTTTGTGAAATTGAATCTGTCATTGTTTCAGTGGCAGCTGTGGGATTTGCAATGTTTGTGTGTGCGTGTGTGTGAATGAAGGTCTTAAGAAGGATCACTCTGTGAAGATGTTAAAATCTTTATGGCGGGGGGGGGAAAGACACTCGAAATGTCCCCCAGTGCTGAAGCAAACATACTGCCTCTCAACCGGCTCTCCTTTATTTCTTCACCTTTTTGTTTTTGTTTAGTGTTACCGTGGCAAAGAGCTTAGCGCTTTCTCTCTATGGCTATCCGTTACTACTAAACCGGATAAACAAGTGTGAGGATTGTGCAAATTCTCTGTAGTTCCTGATGGCACTTCTAGTCTGCGATTTTACGCTCACAACAAAGCACAATGCTGTTCAAGACGTTTTAAATGTGTATATTAATAGCCAGAATAGTATCAGTAGCACTATCTTGCATGGTATTAGCAAAGCATTAGCCTCGTGAGGTCACAAATTCTGGCCTGAGCTGCAAGCTGACCAACTTAAAGTGGCCTGAAAAGGTGTTCAACCTAGCTCTAGCTAGATTTTACTAGCTTAGTGCTTGCGGGGTCAACATTATCGTAGTATTAGCCAAAGCAGTTGGGGCGTTGGTCTTTTGCTAGCATGGTCAGTGGGGTGTTGGTTTTGAGCCCGGGCCCAGCTGTGGACAGGCCAAGAATGGGGGCCTCTGTGGCTGGGGCAGGTGTGTCTCAGCGGGGCCTGGCTCTGTGGAGAACTGGCACTGTTCCGGATCTCCCCTCTGTGCTGTCAGCAACTTCTCTCCCGCCCTCTCACTAAACCCCTCTCACCCCCTGGGGTGCAGCGGGAGTTGGCCCAGGGGGGATTACAGCTAAAAAAAAAAAAAAAAGACAAAAAAAACTCATCCCCTGCTTTCACAGAAACCATCGGCAACCCGCTTAACTCAGTCTCCTACGCTGGCGCACACGCCACTGTTCTGTGCCAGCCTATCACTCTCAGTCTCTCTCTCACCGCACCATCTGCACCAGAAACACACATACTACAGGTAAACCCAAACTTCCTGCGTGCTGCCGTCTGATAGGACACTTTTTAAGCTGTTTGTGTGCACATTTTGAGGTTAAATCTCCAAACAAATTTGATCAACATGTGTGTTGAGCCTGTGATTTCTACTGTTTCAGGGATGGCGGAGCCCATGCTGAATATTTACTTTTGCAAAATGTTTGTAACTTTTGGTTTACCTGTGGTTCTTCAAGACTGCCTGTGTCTTTCTCTGGTTCTGTTTGACTTCACAGTGGGTTATTACTTGTATATATTTTGTATACTTGTATATATAATTTGGAAATATAATTTAGTTACACATTTTTCTAAGAGTTGAGGCATAGTAGAGCACATGCTTTAATGCATTGAGCTGTGGTGGCCAAAGGCTTTTTTAATATATTGATTATAATGAATATTTTAAGATTATTCATTCTTTATTTCACTACAGTATTATACAATATATATAATATATACAATATATATTTTACAGTTTCAGGAACAAGTATATGAACTAAAAAGCAAGTATATGAACTAAACAAAGTATGTGAACATTTTGTCTGTTGTGACAAATGAGGAGGGAAAACGTATGTGAACCCTTCGTTTCAGCAGAAATAACTTTCACCAAATATTTCCTGTAATTGTGAATTAGGCATGCACAACCAATTTATAATTAAATTGAACTGGTAGATGCAAGGGTTCACATACTTTTTCTGAAAAAAACAAAAAAACAATAATTAAATGAAATTAATTTTTGCCTCCCTGTTTCTCTCTGTGTAGGTTTTGAGCTCTATCCGAACTGACGGGAACCCTATAGACTGCAGATTCAGTTTGACCCAACCCTACCATGTCCTGACCATGGAACTGCACCAAGAGGCCAAATACTCCACGTCTGAGCTGTACGAGGAGGCCCAGACTCCTGAAGTTCAAAACTGTGTGTATGAATGTGCTCGTGGACATCTCCAATGTCTGTCCGGCTCTCCTCTACCCCTGACATCCAAACCCATAACCTGTTGTCGCGACCCGCTGGAGCGCTGGGTTCTCTTGGGGCTTCAGGACTGCTCTGTGGTTCTTTTTGACCCACAATCAGGCCACTCGCAGTGGGCCTCCTGCTCCATGGTGCCGGTGGTACTAGCATGGCATCCTTCAGGAGCTCTGCTGATGGTGGGCGGAAGTCAAGGCGAGCTCCAGTGCTTTGATATGGGGCTCTCACCTCTCCCTCTGCGGCTAGTGAGTGAAGAACCGACTCCTGACTCTATAGGCCCCAGCCTGCAACTCTCTTGTCACATAAAAACCTCTGAGGGGCTAGAGGGGATCCAATGGGCCTACTGTCCGATATCCCATGGAAATGAGGGTCTGGAGGCAAATGACTTACTGCTGCTTCGGTTTCATGGAGGGCCGCTTGCTGCACTGAAGCTAAGACTAGGTCAGTGGGACCTTTATGTAGTCTACTTGATTGAAATCAGAGTAGAGCATTTGAAGTATAGAGCTAAAGATTCTTGAACATGATTGTATTTATATAGCCTGGGGACATAAAACACAAATGCAAAACACTCTTACAGAGAGAATTTACACTACACACTTATGGCGCTTTTCCACTGCATGGTATGGCTCGGTATGGTTAACTTTTTGGGGGTTTTCCACTGGGTACAGTACCTGGTACTTTTTTTTAGTACCACCTCGGTTGGGTTCCAAGCGTACCGTACCGTTACCAAAACGTGACGTGTAAACTCTGCTGATCACTGATTGGCCAGCGAGAATCGTCACTACCTGCGTCACTGAGCTTGCGACATGAGACACAAACAGAACCGCTAGATTTAAATCAGCACAGCCAGCGAAGGATCGAACGCAACTGTTTTGAACGAACGCACCTTTTTTTAACAACCAAAAAGTGGCTGTTCCCCCTGTTGCGGAAGAACAGACGTTCCTCTCGTTGATAGCAGAGGAGCGGATCCAGCGAGAGCTTGATGGGGCGACGCGGAATGAAAACGTTTTTTAGGAGTCGCCGCAACTATAACGACATGTAAATAATCCCGCCCACTCTAAAGCGGTACTGAACTGCCGTGGAAACGCGAGCCGAGCCGAGCCGTGCCGTACCGTACTGAGCCGTACCGAGCCGAGTCGTACCACGCAGTGGAAAAGCGCCATTACACTATCATTCAAAAGTTTGGGGTCAGTAAGTTTTTTTTTTTATAACTTTTGTTTATACTGCAAGGATGCAGTAAATAGAACAAAGATGGCAGTAAAGAAATTTGTTTCAACATTTTTCTATTTCAAATAAATACTGTTCTTTTGAACTTTCTAACCATCAAAGAATACTAAAGAAATGGTTCCACAAAAATATTAAACATCACACATATTTTCAACACTGATAATAATTAGAAATATTTATTGAGCAATAAATCAGCATATTAGAATGATTTCTGAAGGATCATGTGACCCTAAAGTAATGGATACTAAAAGTTTAGCTTTGCCATCACAGGAATAAATTACATTTTAAAACATTAAAATAGAAAAAACATTTTTTATTGAAATAATATTTCACAATATCACTTTTTTTTCTGTACTTTTGATCAAATAAATGCAACCTTGAACATAAGAGAGACTTTTTTCAAAAACATCAAGTCTTACCGACCCCAAACTTTTGAATGGTAATGTACTGTATATGAAATAAATATTTTAATTGAAATATTATTAAATAACAGGTCTGTGTATCTGTTTATAATCTGAATTTGTTCTAAATCAAAAACTGATTACTTCACAGACATAAGAGAACATATTACACAGTTCTGATATTGGATATGTAGTTTATTTTCTACTAAGAAAATACATTACTTTTCTCAATAATTTTTTTTATATAAAGTCATAGTTGTGGCGTAGTGGTCAGTGCACATTCTTTAACACATTGAGCTGTGGTGCTCAGATAAGTGACATGTTTGAATCTCGCCCATGACCTGATTCCCCTCTTCTTCCCAGTTTCAAGGAAACTAAGTGCCCAGGAATTTTTTTTATGTCACATGATGAAGATTTGATGTCACAATCCTTCCACACTTTGGCAAATCTAGTGATTAGTCTTTCCAAAAATAATAATTGTAGCAACCCACTATCCTGTAAAGGACACGCATAAGACCAGCCAATCAGATTAGAGCTTGTCCAACCGAGAGAGTGCGTGGTGTTATTGTGTGTTATATACTTCGGAGTGTGAGTGTGCCATCTGAGATTGCGTTCATTGTAGAACTGTAGAAGCACACAGACATTTGAGGGAATAGCAGAGGCAGGGGCCAAGTCTTCTGCGGTCACTCAATACCCACCCCTGGGCTGCCACCTCCAGGTGCGTTCTGGGATGCATTTCTCCGATAAATCATTTACAGTGGCTTACAGTCCCTCAGGGCCCCAGATAAAGTTTGCCAATCAAAACCTGCCCATGCCTAGAGTTTAATTTTGACTTTGGAAGTGAATGTGACTCCCAGCGACTCTGTCAAAGTTTTAAATGGAGAGCGTCAGCAAGAGAAAGAGTTTTCTATGAGAGAGCGGTAGAAAGCAAGGGAGGGTGGAAGAGAGAGAGAGCGACAGCAGTTCCCTCTCCTCTGATCGCGTGCCAAGGTTTTGATGAAGAAAGCAAACGCACATCCTTTCCGACTGGTAATTCGGAGCAGCTATTGAGCAGCACTCGTTTGCCCATTTGTCTATTTATTTGTTTGTGAACGTGTTCGTTGGGCTTTTCTTGCTCACGTGCCCATATTTATTGACTTATATCTCTAGAACTGCTACATGATGAAGTGAGTGAATCGGACGCGCAGAGGATGAAAGAGTTGGCAGACCTCCAGTCTTCCCAAGGAAGCAGCTCTTTCTTTTTCTTTTGCTAACCCTCCCTTCTTTTTTTCCTCTCCTCCCTGAGTTATCTCATCTGGGCACGCGCTCGGCACAGGAGAGCTGCTGTACGGAGTGGATACGGGGGGCAGCTGGCCAGCACACTCTGAGAAAGTGAAAAAAAAAAAGACATTGAGGGGGAAACAAGATTAATTTAAAGGAGAGGAAATTGCACAGCATTGCAGTTTGGAGCCCTTTGGTTGCATCACATAAGACACCCTGTTTGTTTTGGTTGTGTCATTATGCCTATATATTTATAAAATATTTCAAATAAATAAATTAGTGGGGTCTTTTTATACCACTTACCACAATTAAGAACAAGAAAAACAACTTCAGTTAGAGTCCAAATGAGTATTTTGTTATCACAATCACTATCACAAATTCTCATAAATGAAGGTCACCTAACTGTCAAGGTTTTTCACTTCACAGAACAGTTCAATTTTTTACTTTATTTATTTAAAAGACCGTAACAATTGAATTTTGTATTTTATTTCATATTTTTTAAGTAACAATTAAATGTTGTACTCCAATTAATTTTGTTCTCCAAAGTCCAAATTATTTTAATTTTTTAACACAATCAACAATTAATGTAATGAAATTTATGACTTCTTATTAATGTCACCTAACTGTTCTTTAAAGCTTTTTTACTGGACAGAACAGTTAAATGTATTACTTATGTTACTTATTTATTTATTTAAAAAATGGTAACAATTCAATTTTGTCTGTATTTGTTTAAAAATGTTCATATAAATGTGTAAAAACCATATATGTGTAAACTAACTGTTAATCGGTGCACTTTTCATCCTCAGCCTTTTCTTTTTCAATTTGTTTTGTCTCTCTGCAGCTCTTCTGTGTCTGTGCTGACTTCTGTAATTTCTCTCCACACTGTTATTAGTCACATTAGTTCACTCTTCAGGGGTTTGTGGGAGGCGGCCTGTTAATTTCCCACATGCAGTTTTAATTGGACCCTACCTGACCTCCTTACCAAATTCACTTACAAAAAAATGGTGGCTGTCGTTTTATTTGCCGCAAAATCGTGCCTCCTTCTGCTCTCAACGTCCACAGGAGATGATTTCTGTCCAAGAGGGGAGTTAAAATTGGTTTAGCAACAGAAAGAGATAACAAACATGGGTCATTTACTTTACTTTGCTGTGTTATGTGCAGGTTCCTTCATGTTTAAGACTTCAGGAATCATGAATACAGAGGGTCTTGAGGGGTTGTTTTATTGATAGGCAACATATTTCTCGGTTTGTGTGGTGTTTGTCAATAATATTATGGTGCGTGTGGTTTTCGTGGCTGTGCTAATGGTCTCCTGTTGAGAAGTGAGCAAGGTTAAGCGTAGCTGTGATTGAGTGTGCCGTTCAAAAGCAGATCCAGTATGGCTGGATTAAGCTCTGTTACATTATTAAAGCCACCTTTACGGGTGTCAACCGCCTCAGGTGATTACTGTTCATTGTGATCACCGACACTAACATTCACAGAAAGTTAGCAAGAGAACAGACAGATGAGAGTTAGAAATAGAAAGATGTGTCTGAGAGAGAAAGAAAAAGAACAGGAATTAAAGGAAAAGAGAGAGGGCAGCGGATACAGAAGAATGAATGTGTGTGTGTGTGAAATGCAAGGAAAAGTTTTAGTGGTTAAATATATGAAATGCTCTTGACGCACTATGAAATCTGAAACTACTGTAAATTTAGCACTCACCTGAAGATATTAAAGATAATAGCTGATAAAGTAACAACAGTAACAAAAACTATGCAGGGCCTATAACAACAACAGATTTTTTAAAGTATTGTAAATTTTGTACATATATAATAATTAATACCATTATATACACTACCATTAAAAAATTTGAGATCAGTCAATTGATATATTAGAATGATTTCCTAAATATCATGTGACACTGAAGTCTCAATTAATGGCTGCTGAAAATTCTGCTTTGCCATCACAGGAATAAATTACATTTTCAAATAAAAAACCGTTTGGATTTGGAATTTATATCATATTCAACAGTAATATTGTTTTTACTGTATTTTTGATTTAATGAATGCAGCCTTGGTGAGAATAAGAGACTTTTTTTCGAAAACGACAAACCTTTAAATGGTAATGTATGTCAAAGTATATCATCATGATGTAAAATTAGTGTTTATTGTCCTCATCTCATTTGCCTTCAAAAATTGTATTTTATCATATAGTAGCATGATATCTGGCATCTAACACCCTAATCTCTATAGACAACTGTATTAGTATCAGCTGTTAAAAAAATCCTTATCAGTCGAGCCTTAATTTTTACATTTAGACCAGTTTGAAGAAAACTAATCTGTATGACCCTTTTGTGGTTAAAATAGTGTGTGATTGTCTTTTAGGTAAATGCACATATAAGAAGCTTTGTAAACAGCTGAAGGTTCATCCATTAGCTCCATTAGCTTAGATATCCATTCAGCTGCTCAACCCTCTCTGGTTGATTCTCTGCTGTATATGGCATTTTTTAAAGCATCTGCCATTTCTCTTAAAGGTAATTCACTAAACTAACTGTCAGCCGTATCCACACCAACGAGTATGTTTAACCTGAATCGACTGCATTTGCTGTGTGTCACAGTTCAGTTCACACACACACACACACACACTCACACACACACCTCTCAACAGTGCTACAGGGAAAGAGCACAGACTGAAGATCGATCCAAATGTCAATGGCAATCTTACAGAGCGTCGCCTCTAAAGATCTCCCTCCTCATATGATTCAGAGCTTCCACAACCTCTTTCTCGCTTTCTCCGTTCTGTGGAATTGTGAAAATTCCAAATATTATTTTTGTTTATAATATAACATAACAAAAATGGGACAGTAATGGAAAGGGATTGAGTCGATTAGGTCTAGTATTTGATGGAAATACTGTAACTTTTGGACTTTCCTACAGTATTTGCTTCTTTTAAGTCTGCTTCAGTCATCATATATTTCATATGTGTCACTTCACAACCATTCAATAACACCAATAACATGTATTTATTCTATGTGCAGGTGTGTTCAATGGGGCTCAGCTAGGCCCAGGTGATCTGGTACAGCACCGTTTGCGCTGTGAGGAGGTGAACACAGCACTGGGAATTCTGGGTAATATGGACTGGGCCATGATGGGAGCAGAGTGTTACAGGTCACTCAGCTCCATCACAGATCACCTGCTGAGAAAACCACTGGACCAGCAAACTGAAGGTAAAGACTCCAGACCTGCAGGCTTTGATTTCTGAACAGAGACTAAACCTAAACTTAATTAGTGTCAGGGAAAGTGCAGCTTAGAATCAAAAAGGTCTTTACTCTTCAAAATAAATTTAAATCTCGTTATGTGCTCTGGTGCTGAGAACGATAGCTAATAGGACCATGGACCACTATAAAACATATATGTATGGTTCAGAATTAAAGTAAAAGTAGTTTGACACTTTGTGGTTGTTAAAAGTTTGCTTTACATCATTAACATTCCTAGCTAATGTCCTAACTAAAGGAAGTCACTGTTACCACCTTGAAGTTTTGTTTTGAGAAATGCTCTAGTATAATTTGTTTGCAGATTTCACTTTGTTTGATATTTTGTATGTAATGCAATGAGAACGGATTGGGGCCACTGCTTGTACATATTTGATCCTGTTGAGTGTGATTGCAGGTCAGTTGGAAGCTGTGCTGGGGATGTTTTATGCCCCCTGCAGACCCCTCTCAAACACTGTCATACTGGAGTACAGAGATCCCATCAGCCGATACGCCCGCCGATTCTTCCATCACCTGCTCAGGTACACACATAACACACACTCTACATACAGTACACACCACCTCCTTCATCTGATTAATTCCTCTTCAGTTGAAAACAATAATTAAATAAAAATCAGCAGTCAGTCAGGTGTTCAGAAATGGCTTTGCAATGCTTCTGACTTCTCTCTTCCAGACACCAGAGGTTTGAAAAAGCCTTCTTGCTGGCTGTAGATATCGGTGCGAGAGATCTGTTCATGGTGAGCACACACTTTCAGACATGCACATACAATGGCAACAAAACAATACAACAAATATCTCAATTTAGTTCATTTTTCAATAACTTGATAACACGTTTGCATGTTGACGGTTCTGTCAGATGTCGGTTAATGGTCACATGAAATGCAGGTAAATACATTTTTTTATATTCTGTCTTTTTTAGTAAGTGTTTTTATTTTAAGTTTTATTTATTTGTTTTTGTCTTTTTATTTTAATTTTACATTATTATTTAATTATTAGATTTTTATCAACTCACAAAAATTCAGCTTTAGAAACCTCTAGGAGTTCACAAACCCTAGATTGGGGTTACCTTCAAAGTATGGGATCAGTAATATTTTATTTTAAATAAATAATTTTATTCAGCAAGAACACATTAAATTAAGCTACAGTAAAGACATTTGTAATCACATAAATGTTGAACTTTTTCTTCATCAAATAATCCTAAAACAAAGGTATCAGGAATGTTGAGCAGCAATACTGTTTTCAACATTGATAATAATAAGATTGGTACTTGAGCACCAAATCAACGTATCAGAATGATTTCTGGATCATGTAACATTTCAGTTTTTTTTTTACTGTTTTTGATCAAATAAATGCATCTTTGGTGAACATAAGAAACCTATTTCAAAAACATTATAAAACTCTTACTGTCCCAAACTTTTGAATAGTAATGTACATTTTGTACATATGAAAATGTTCAAAAATGCAAGCAGAAAGCATGTTTTAACTAATTTAATTAAGTCTTTATAAGTTAGCATAATCATAGCTTTTTATGTATTTAAAAATAAATTAATCTGTGATCATGCCTATATATATATATATATATATATATATATATATATATATATATATATAAAATATTTCAAATAAATAAATTATTAGTGGGGTCTTTTTATACCACTTACCACAATTAAGAACAAGAAAAACGACTTAAATTAGAGTCAAAAAGAGTTTTATCACAACCACACAACACTTCTCATAAATGAAAGTCACCTAACTGGACAAAATAGTTACATTTTGCACTATTTATTTATTTACAAAACACTAACAATTTAATTTTGTAATTTATTTTATATTTTAAGTAGCAGTTACATTTTGTAATCCAATTCAATTATTTTTATTTTTATTTTTTTATCACAATCAACAGTTAATGTGTTTTATGACTTCTCATAAATGAAGGTCACCTAACTGTTCTTTAAAGCTTTTTTACTGGACCGATCAATTAAATGTATTACTTTTTTGTATTGCTTATTTATTTGTTTATTCCCTATTAGCGTTCACACTGGCCGCTGTCTCCTTCTTTCTCTCTGTCCTTTTTTCATGCAGTTCCTCTCTCTCCCTCCTTCTTTCACGCCGATCACTCTCGTTCCAATTCATTCCCCGCTAAGTGCTGCTGCTGAGGGCCCCAATTGAAAAGGTGGAGCTCGAGCCACACAAGCCTGAAAGGGCAGAGAAGAGAGGGAGGGAGGGAGAGAGAAAGGCCAAGGAAACCTGGATCTGTTATTCTTGGGACATGCACTGGGAAAACGAAAAAGAGGAAGGATGAGAGAGACGAAAGTGGCAAATTATGAATGGCCCATGAATATCAGTCCTTGTGAATCAACAAAGAACAGACAGAGAGGGAGCTAAAGGCAGAGAAACAGAGAGAGGGAGCTAAAGGCAGTGGCGTTTCACCCTGCGGTTTTGGCTCTTGGCTAATTAGCCACAGAAGTTAAATTAAACCACCCACAGGAGAGAGGGAGAGAAAGAAAGCAAGAGAACAAGCGGGGGTCCTTGCTCCATCTGATCTGGTCCCCTCCATGTCACAAAGGTCAGCTGAAACAAAACGGATGGAGCCCCACGTAAGAGCCCCCAGTATGAGCCAGGCTCGAGTCTCCATTGTCTCCGAACCAACAATGGAGCACCGAAAGAATTTCTCTTTCTTTTCTTTTGTAAGAAGCCTTTTGTGAAGTGAAGCACTTTGGTGTTGGAAGAAATTGGAGGGGTCGGAGTCACCCAAAGGGGTAGAGAGGAAGGGAGAGGGAGGGCAGGGTTGCTCTTCACTCGTCTGCTGGAGTGTTATGCATAATTGTAACGTTCTATACTTGTAATTATCCTCTGATGTGAACCCTGATAGCGTCTGCTCTAATTCGTTTAGCTGTATTTTGCAGACTTTTCTCATTCCTGTGCTTTTTTTTTTTTTTTGTTCTTCCAATTAATTAATTAGATCATAATTGTGATCGTATGCTTGCTTTGTTGGTTAATGGGGCTTGTGCATGTGTGTCTGTTTTCTGGGGGTGGGGGGCATTGTTAATATCAACGATTAGACATGATGTGCGGCACTGAGCTGATATTGGCTGGTTTCTGTGTTGAGATGGATAATGAACTTTGTAAGACCCTCTCACATATCTGATAAACACCTTCCTCAAACACTCACGTGGATTACAGGTGTGATCCTCCAGAATTGTCTTTGCACGTGTGTGAGTGTAAATGTGCAATTGTGCGTGTAACGGTTCTCTCTCTTGCTCTGCTCCACTGGTCCATGTTAATTTTAAACTCTTTTCTGACGTCGAGCGAATATCAAGTATCATCGCTGGACCAGCTGTTTATCCTGTCTCCATATGCCTCTCCAGTCAAAAATAACACTAAAAGGCCGTTTATCCACATTTGAGCTCTTAAAGCTCTTAAATAAATAAGATTAGATCCGATTCTGTGTCCTGTATAAGCTGTGGTGAATAAGAGGTATAAATATCTGATTTATGTAGAGAATTATTGTCATCCCTCTTAGACGTCTGGATTCACTCGCTTTTTCTCCGTCTGTCTCTCTGTTTCTTGGCCTTCCTCTCTTTTTCGATCTGTCTGTCTTTGTGGCACAGAAAGCATTATGTTCTGCTAAGCTGAAACAGAGGTCTTCAGATGCAATGCGAATATCCAGTGTTTTTGGCTCCCTTTCGTTTTCCCTTTTGATTCTCGGCCTTTACCAAAAACATGATGCCCTTAGAATGCTCTCTCTATCTCCGTTGTTGCATCTGATATTTCCTCTTACACTTGTGGTTACTGAAATGTAAACGGTCTTAAAATACACAACCACTCTTATGAACTGGTTCTTTTTAATGAATCACTCAAAAAGATTCATGAAACAGTCTCAAATTCCAATGTGAGTTAGGGATTTTAATCAGATTCACTGAATCGTTTATAGATATTAGTTTGCATTTGACTCAGTAAATCAGGAATCAATTTTCAGTTATGTCCAATTCAAACTGGGCAGAAAATTAAATATACGTATTCACAACAGAGTGGTATTCTAAAAAAACATAGAAATAGAAATATAAAAAAAAAAAATTATTGGTCATTGTTTAGCATAATGAGCAGCGTGTGTACTTTTTAATTGATTGGAAGATAAACTTTGTTTGGGAATAAAACTGAAAAAGAAAACTCAAATATTCAGTTTGAGATTAAACCTCAAAGAGGTAAAAATATTATTCCATCATTATTGAGTGATTCTGTATTTTGTCAAGTAAAAAGGCATTCGGCTCCTAAATGTTAATTTAGACTTTTTTAAAGGTCTGGTGGCCTGTGATTGTTTTGTTTAAAAAGAAGAATCATTGTTTGAATCGTGAGGTTATTGGCTCTCATCCCTGAGCCTGTGAAGAGCTAAATCAAGTCCTGTTTGATGTTTGTAAGTCACTCTTATCCCCCTCCCCTCATTTGATCAGACTTGCAGAGGCCGGTTGACAATACAGGCATTAGTGCTCTGCAGGTCTGACTGTGCTGCATTCACCCTCCCTGCATCTCGCTGCAGCTCTGACTGATGTCCCTGAAGCGGAAGGATGGGTTTAGCTTTTAAACGAACAGAAAGAGAGAGGATCTTATTAGTTCAGAGTCAGTACTGAGAGAGAGAGAGCGAGCTAAAGGCAGAGAAACAGAGAGAGAGAAGGCAGTGGCGTTTCACCCTGCAGTTTTGGCTCTTGGCTAATTAGCCACAGAAGTTAAATTAAACCACCCACAGGAGAGAGGGAGAGAAAGAAAGCAAGAGAAAGGCAGAGAACGAGCGGGGGTCATTGCTCCATCTGATCTGTTCCCCTCGATGTCACAAAGGTCAGATGAAACAAAACGGAAGGAGCCCCATGTAAGAGCACCCAGTATGAGCCGGGCTCGAGTCTCCATTGTCTCCGAACCAACAATGGAGCACCGAAAGAATTTCTCTTTCTTTTCTTTTGTAAGAAGCCTTTTGTGAAGTGAAGCACTTTGGTGTTGGAAGAAATTGGAGGGGTCGGAGTCACCCAAAGGGGTAGAGAGGAAGGGAGAGGGAGGGCAGGGTTGCCCCTCCACTCATTCACTGGAGTGTTTTGCATAATTGTAACATTCTATACTTGTAATTATCCTCTGATGTGAACCCTGATAGAGTCTGTGCTAATTCGTTTAGCCGTATTTCACTGACTTTTCTCGTTCCTGTGCTTTTTTTTGTTTTTGATCTGCCGATTAATTAATTAGATCATAATTGTGATCGTATGCTTGCTTTGTTGGTTAATGGGGCTTGTGCATGTGTGTCTGTTTTCTGGGGGTGGGGGGCATTGTTAATATCAACGATTAGACATGATGTGCGGCACTGAGCTGATATTGGCTGGTTTCTGTGTTGAGATGGATAATGAACTTTGTAAGACCCTCTCACATATCTGATAAACACCTTCCTCAAACACTCACGTGGATTACAGGTGTGATCCTCCAGAATTGTTTTCGCACATGTGTCAGCGTAAATGCGCAGTTGCGCATGTAATGGTTCTCTCTCTTGCTCTGCTCCACTGGTCCATGTTAATTTTAAACTCTTTTCTGACGTCGAGCGAATATCAAGTATCATCGCTGGACCAGCTGTTTATCCTGTCTCCATATGCCTCTCCAGTCAAAAATAACACTAAAAGGCCGTTTATCCACATTTGAGCTCTTAAAGCTCTTAAATAAATAAGATTAGATCCGATTCTGTGTCCTGTATAAGCTGTGGTGAATAAGAGGTATAAATATCTGATTTATGTAGAGAATTATTGTCATCCCTCTTAGACGTCTGGATTCACTCGCTTTTTCTCCGTCTGTCTCTCTGTTTCTTGGCCTTCCTCTCTTTTTCGATCTGTCTGTCTTTGTGGCACAGAAAGCATTATGTTCTGCTAAGCTGAAACAGAGGTCTTCAGATGCAATGCGAATATCCAGTGTTTTTGGCTCCCTTTCGTTTTCCCTTTTGATTCTCGGCCTTTACCAAAAACATGATGCCCTTAGAATGCTCTCTCTATCTCCGTTGTTGCATCTGATATTTCCTCTTACACTTGTGGTTACTGAAATGTAAACGGTCTTAAAATACACAACCACTCTTATGAACTGGTTCTTTTTAATGAATCACTCAAAAAGATTCATGAAACAGTCTCAAATTCCAATGTGAGTTAGGGATTTGAATCAGATTCACTGAATCGTTTATAGATATTAGTTTGCATTTGACTCAGTAAATCAGGAATCAATTTTCAGTTATGTCCAATTCAAACTGGGCAGAAAATTAAATATACGTATTCACAACAGAGTGGTATTCTAAAAAAACATAGAAATATTTAAAAAAATATATATTGGTCATTGTTTAGCATAATGAGCAGCGTGTGTACTTTTTAATTGATTGGAAGATAAACTTTGTTTGGGAATAAAACTGAAAAAGAAAACTCAAATATTCAGTTTGAGATTAAACCTCAAAGAGGTAAAAATATTATTCCATCATTATTGAGTGATTCTGTATTTTGTCAAGTAAAAAGGCATTCGGCTCCTAAATGTTAATTTAGACTTTTTTAAAGGTCTGGTGGCCTGTGATTGTTTTGTTTAAAAAGAAGAATCATTGTTTGAATCGTGAGGTTATTGGCTCTCATCCCTGAGCCTGTGAAGAGCTAAATCAAGTCCTGTTTGATGTTTGTAAGTCACTCTTATCCCCCTCCCCTCATTTGATCAGACTTGCAGAGGCCGGTTGACAATACAGGCATTAGTGCTCTGCAGGTCTGACTGTGCTGCATTCACCCTCCCTGCATCTCGCTGCAGCTCTGACTGATGTCCCTGAAGCGGAAGGATGGGTTTAGCTTTTAAACGAACAGAAAGAGAGAGGATCTTATTAGTTCAGAGTCAGTACTGAGCTCCTCTCCCAACTTTCACTTTAATCTACCCATGAATGGGCACCTCCAAGATAGTCAAATGTAGTCTGTCAATTACATTATTATAAGTTCTTCCACCATGTCTGAACATCTGAGGATCTTCTCTACTGATACATAAGGATATTCTGTTCACGGAGAAAGTTTTGTACCGCATGACTGTACTGAAAACATACATGCATACATTTGATTTTGTTTTGTTTTACTTTTTTTTGTTACACTCCTGGAGCTGATTGATGAACTAAAGTGTAAAACAGCTTTAAGGGTATATTGATCTGCTGTAGCTGCTTCTGGATGATTATTAACTGTCAGTTTAGCAATGTTGTCCATATAGTCTCTTAAACCAATATAATAAATGTAATAAAATTAATTACATTATACACTGATTCATTAGTTAATCGCAAATAATTTCGAGTGTTAAGCAAAATTGGATTTTCAAGTCAGTTTTGTTGATTTATTTCCATATCATTCGACACAAGCCAGTCACTGGCCTACAATTCACTGCGATATTCTGCAGTTTTAATATATAAAAATTATGTACAATTTTAATATATCTTTTTTTATTTTTAATTAAATATTGTGAAATAACCCTTTTCTATTTTAATATACAGTATGTTCAAATTTAATTTATTCCTCTGATCCTTCAGAAGTCATTCTGATATGATGATCTGGTGCTCAAGTAACATTTATTATTATTTAAATGTTGAAAGCAGTTGCTGCTTAATATTTTTGTGAAAACAGTTGTACATTTTCTTATTTGATAGTTCAGAAGAACAGCATTTAGTTGAAATACAAATCTTTAATATGATCAATGCCTTCTACTGTCACTTTTATTTCATGCACCCTTGATTAATAAAAGTATTAATTTCTTTAAAAAAATATACATACACACACACACACACACACACACACACACACACATATATATATATATATATATATATATATATATACACATATAATGTTATATATTATATACATTTTATATAAATCAAAAAACATTATTTTTAAACAGCTCTATCACTCCAAGGGTCTGGGAGCATGATTAAATTAAATTAAATTTTCCTATAACTGTTTATACTCAGTGAATTAATTAAATGAACAGCCCTAATCACTGAAATGTATTTTTCCTTACATTTCTTTCCCATTTTTCTGAATCTCCCTGCATAGATTTTATGAAGTCTCTCTCTCTCTGTCTGTCTGTCTGTCTGTCTTTCCGTCCTTCCACCCTTGCTTTGTTGTCACAGAAGAGGATCAGTGTTCACTCTCTCACTGAGGAGTGTTTTGATTTGGTGAGAGAGCCAATTATAAAGGAGGACTCTGAGAAGAGCGTATGAGAGGGATCATCTTAAAGCTCACGAGACGCAGACACACACACTGCTGTGCTGTAGGGTGTTCCCCGAGATCAAGTCTCACTTAGTGTCTCTTGTTATATGTAACCCTCACTGTCTCTGTCTGGGAGAGTCGTGTACAAGACACCCATGTATTACACAATATGTCATGTTCTGTCTCTTGCGCTCTTTCTCTGCTTCATACAGAAGAGCTTCTACATTTCAAAGATTCTACATGTTAAACTGTTTCCCTCTGGGCATGGTGGGATTTTGTGTGTGATTTTCAGATGAGTGTCAGTCAGCATACGAAGGGCAGAGTAGAGTCCAACTACCATCAACCATCAGTGAGAGGCATGTTCACGACCCCAATCACTGGAGCACTGCATCAAGGTGTGTGTTTTTTTTTTATTATTCATTATTCATATTTAGATCAAATTGTTAGCTGATGTATTAGAAATGCCACAAACTGGTCTGTCTTGCACCATTTATGAGGGTGAATTTCTTAAAGGGATAGTTCACCCAAAAATTTAAATTCTGTCATTACTTACTCACCTTCATATCATTGCCAACCATATGGTTTTATTTTTTCTGTGGAGCACAATTTTCATGCATCTTGATAAAAGTGATAGTTCTGGTCCTTCATTATGATTGGCTGAGATGTGTTTAAGGCAGTTGTAAAATACTCTATAAACACATCTGTGACCTCATTACATCACTATTACTGCTCCTTTGTGTCTGTGTGTTGCTGTGTCAGTGGTGCTTGGCAACCATTCTTCTGGACATTACTGAAGAATAAATTATTATTTGTTATTAGTAAACCATGGCTTCTTGAGGCTTATTGTTTTTTTATTGTGAAATTTAAGTGATTATTTGTTGATAATCTTGAGAACCACCTTGACTGGAGCATAGACTCTGTAAGCTGAACTTGAGAACCGTTTAAGAACGAATTGCTCAGTTTGATTTGTAAATTGGATTAACAGGTTCATAGAAAAGAATGACTCTTTCAGATATTGCACTGATCCTTTTGCCAAGTTCAATCATTCAGTGATTAACAACATAAATTTCTGTCTGTTCCTCACACAAGACTATCATATGGCTTCAGAAGAATTGGAACATAGTGTGTAATTTGTGTGCACTATTATTATGGTACTTTGTTTGGCCCTTTTGTAGATTGACAGTAGTAGTAACTTCTGTCATTATATGGAAAATCGCTATGTGAAGATTCTTTAAAATATCTCACTTTGTGTTGCAAGGGGGGGATATCAACAGCATACAGCTTTGAGGGAATTTTTAATTTTTCATTCTTGGGTGAACTATCCTTTTAAACCCACGTCAAACATTTAGTAGCCTACATAAGTGGAATATTTTGAGCAAACACCCATACTAACTCTTCTAGTATAGTATGTGTAGTTCACCCAAGTTTGGCCTGGACCATTACAGTGAGTGTGTACAGTGGGGAAGATATTTATTTGATCCTCTGCTTATTTTGTAAGTTTGCCCACTTAAAAAGAAATGAAGGGTCTGTAATTTTTATGGTATGTTTATGTTAAAGTTATTTAAGTTTAAAATCCAGAAAAATACACATTATATAAAGGTTAGAAATTGATTTGCAAATCATTAAGGTTTCTTGGCTGTCGTTTGGCAACTCGAAGTTTCAGCTCCCTCCACAGATTTGAGGTCTGGAGACTGGCTAGGCCACTCCATGGCCTTAATGTGCTTCTTCTTGAGCCACTCCTTTGTTGCCTTGGTGGTATGTTTCTGGTCATTGTCATGCTGGAAGACCCATCCATGACCCATCTTCAGTGTTCTGGGAAGGAGGTTCTCGTCCAAGATTTTACAGTACATGGCCCGGTCCATTTGCCCCTCAATGCGGTGAAATCGTCCTGAACCCTTAGCAGAAAAACAGCCCCAAAGCATAATGTTTCCACCTCTGTGCTTGACTGTTGGGATGGTGTTCTTGGGGTCATAATCAGCATTTTTTCCCCTCCAAACACGACGAGTCAAGTTAATGCCAAAGAGCTCAATGCTTTGGTCTCATCTGACCACAGCACTTTCTCCCAAGCCTTCTCTGAATCATTTAGATGTGTTTTGGCAAACTTTACACATGCCTGTACATGTGCCTTCTTGAGCAGGGTGACCTTGCGGGCGCTGCAGGATTTCAGTCCATTGCAGCGTAGTGTGTTACCAATGGTTTGCTTGGTGACTGTGGTCCCAACTGCCTTAAGATCATTAACAAGCTCCTCCCGTGTAGTTGGGGGCTGATCCCTCACCTTTCTCATGATCATCCTTACCGCATGAGGCAAGATCTTGCACGGCGCTCCAGACCAAGGCTGATTGATGGTTGTTTTGTATTTCTTCCATTTACGAATAATCGCACCAACAGTTGTCTCCTTCTCACCAAGCTTCTTGCTGATGGTCTTGTAGCCCATTCCAGCCTTGTGCAGATCTACAATCTTGTCTCTGACATCCTTTGACAGCTCTTTGGTCTTGCCCATGGTGGTGGGAGAGGTTGGAATGGAAGATACAGATTGTGTGGACAGGTGTCTTGTACACCTAACGAGCTGACATTAGGAGTAACTTCTTAAAGTGACAGGACTAATCTGTGTTCCACATGGGCACATAACCAATCTGTGTGAGCCAGAATTCTTACTGGTTGGTAGGGGATCAAATACTTATTTCACTCACTGAAATGCAAATCAATTTCTAATCTTTATATAATGTGTTTTTTCTGGATTTTTTGTTGATATTCTGTCTCTATCCGTAAAAATAAACCTACCATAAAAATTACAGACCCTTCATTTATTTGTAAGTGGGCAAACTTACAAAATCAGCAGGGGATCAAATAAATATTTTCCCCACTGTAGAGTGAATGTGTGTGTGTGTGTGTGTTACATGAGGGTTGTCTTATTGTCTTATCCTCTCTCTGCTTCCATTGCTGTTGATGGAGGGACCATTGGCTTTATGCTGACTCTTTTTCTTTCTGTCCCAATTAAGCTCCCTCAATCTCCTTCAAATCCTCCCTCTCCCATCAGCTAGTTCCGAGCGGACGGCCCAAAGAGGATGGAGTGGGATTAAAGGGTTTTTAAAACATAAAATAAGGAGTTTTGGGTAATTTGGCAGCCTGAATCCCAGTTTTCAGGCCTGTACTGCTACATGGCCGCATACAAGACATAAATATTTTCCCCACTGTAGAGTGAATGTGTGTGTGTGTGTGTGTTACATGAGGGTTGTCTTATTGTCTTATCCTCTCTCTGCTTCCATTGCTGTTGATGGAGGGACCATTGGCTTTATGCTGACTCTTTTTCTTTCTGTCCCAATTAAGCTCCCTCAATCTCCTTCAAATCCTCCCTCTCCCATCAGCT
>NW_015505184.1:0-579 GCF_001515645.1 Sinocyclocheilus grahami
TGTGTGTGTGTGTGTGTGTGACCCAGTCATGTTTTTGACAGATTTGATGAGATTCACCTAAAGATCTGGCTAGTCATCAAGCTATGAATCATTCTTTCTCTTTCAAAGCTTCCTGGTGGCCAGCACTATAATGTATTCTGTTTCACACTGTAAATCATCCTGGCTTACAGAATCTGTGTTCCACACACCCACCTAGTGATGATTCTTAAATGTTTCCTGCCTTAACTCAAATCATTCTCTCTTCATCTCATCATCTGACATAGATAAATGGACAGAGAAGCCAGCGTTTGGCACGGCTCTGGAAGAACATCTGAAACGCACTAGCAGAGAGATCGCTCTGCCCATAGAGGCCTGCATTATGATGCTACTGGAAACCGGCATGCAGGAAGAGGTATCTTACACTGTGAAACAACACATGAAAACCCACAGATGAAAAGACGTGTTGGTTTTCAAGTGGATGTACATTGTTACTACATACACAATGGCAGATAGTTGCCATTTTCAGGGAAGTGGTCAATGTTTCTGCCTTTTGAATATTTTGCAAAGGGCACTTTTGTACAGAACCAGTTTTAAATGGTT
>NW_015505184.1:11241-15083 GCF_001515645.1 Sinocyclocheilus grahami
GAAATAATATTTCACAATATTACTGTTTTTACTGTATTTTTGATTTAAAACATGCAGCCTTGCTGAGCATAAAAAACTTTGCTCTGAATAATAGTAAAAATACTTTGGTAATACAGGTATCAGCAGGCCACAAAGGCGTATCCATCAGCTGCAAATGCTCAAGCAATGGCTGCCAAAGTTGACACACTTAAAGAGGAGATGGATGAAGCTCAGAACAAAATGGAAATATGCAAGGTATGGATATGTGTCAGATTTTATTGCGGTTTTTAGGCAACCCTCGGTAGCACATTAAATCTAGTTTGATCTCTTTTTGTCTTTAGGATCAACTGGCAGCAGACATGTACAACTTTTCCTCCAAGGAAGGAGAATATGCTTGCTATTATGTGTTGGTAAGTCATTTCTAAGAGCAGAATACAGAAGACAAATAATGTCTGATAAAGTTCGATTTATACTGGAATAATGCATTTAACTTGCAAATAAGGTATCAGAATGACCTTTAATGATCTTCATTAAGAAACCGGTCAAAGATCAATGGTATTCATAGGTCTTCCTACTATACACTAGTAGCATATCCGGTCAGTGGAGTTAACTTAAGTGAATAAAGCTGTTGTTTATATACTATATTTTACAGTATATAGGCAATTATTAGATCATTCAGTCACAAAATTTTCGTTTTCTCAAACAAAAATAGAAAAAGTGTGAAGTTTTTGTGTATTTGTCTTGACAGTTGGTAGAAGCTCAAGCTGAATACCACAGAAGAGCTTTAGCGTCCATCGAGAGTGTCCTGCCCAGCATACAGTCCCAGCAAGGTGTGATAGTTTCTCTTCACTTCCTGGACAGTCCTGCACTGAGCATCTGCTGGATAAATGTTGCATATGAATGCACAACGTTTCTGAAATCATGACCTTATTAATACCAATTAAACACAGAGAATATTATGGGCGATCTGTTTTGTATTCTGAAACGGAGAAGATATTTATCTGATCTCTACAATTTCCAAACTGAGTCAGGTAACTCACAAACTAAAAGAGCGAATCTCACAAAATCTGTCAAGAACTACTGTATATAGAATTGCTATGCATATATAAAAATGATGCTTTTTGCATTGTGACATTGATGTCACAACAATTATATTATTTATTGTATAGTTAATTTATATGTATATTTAATTTTCATATCTCAATAACAAAATAAATGCTTTTTATTATTTTATATACAGTGGGTACGGAAAGTATTCAGACCCCCTTAAATTTTTCACTCTTTGTTATATTGCAGCCATTTGCTAAAATCATTTAAGTTCATTTTTTTTCCTCATTAATGTACACACAGCACCCCATATTGACAGAAAAACACAGAATTGTTGACATTTTTGCAGATTTATTAAAAAAGAAAAACTGAAATATCACATGGTCCTAAGTATTCAGACCCTTTGCTCAGTATTTAGTAGAAGCACCCTTTTGATCGAATACAGCCATGAGTCTTTTTGGGAAAGAGGCAACAAGTTTTTCACACCTGGATTTAGGGATCCTCTGCCATTCCTCCTTGCAGAGCCTCTCCAGTTCTGTCAGGTTGGATAGTAAACGTTGGTGGACAGCCATTTTTAGGTCTCTCCAGAGATGCTCAATTGGGTTTAAGTCAGGGCTCTGGCTGGAAAATTCAAAAACAATCACAGAGTTGTTGTGAAGCCACTCCTTCGTTATTTTAGCGGTGTGCTTAGGGTCATTGTCTTGTTGGAAGATAAACCTTCGGCCCAGTCTGAGGTCCTGAGCACTCTGGAGAAAGTTTTCGTCCAGGATAACCCTGTACTTGGCCGCATTCATCTTTCCCTCGATTGCAACCAGTCGTCCTGTCCCTGCAGCTGAAAAACACCCCCACAGCATGATGCTGCCACCACCATGCTTCACTGTTGGGACTGTATTGGACAGGTGATGAGCAGTGCCTGGTTTTCTCCACACATACCGCTTAGAATTAAGGCCAAAAAGTTCTATCTGGGTCTCATCAGACCAGAGAATCTTATTTCTCACCATCCTGGAGTCCTTCACTCACCATCTTGGAGTCCTTCAGGTGTTTTTTCATGTGTCTTGCACTGAGGAGAGGTTTCCGTCGGGCCACTCTGCCATAAAGCCCCGACTGGTGGAGGGCTGCAGTGATGGTTGACTTTCTACAACTTTCTCCCATCTCCCGACTGCATCTCTGGCGCTCAGCCACAGTGATCTTTGGGTTCTTCTTTACCTCTCTCACCAAGGCTCTTCTCCCCCGATAGCTCAGTTTGGCTGGACGGCCAGCTCTAGGAAGGGTTCTGGTCGTCCCAAACGTCTTCCATTTAAGGAATGGAGGCCACTGTGCTCTTGGGAACCTTAAGTGCAGCAGAAATTTTTTTTTGTAACCTTGGCGAGATCTGTGCCTTGCCACAATTCTGTGTCTGAGCTCTTCAGGCGGTTCCTTTGACCTCATGATTCTCATTTTCTCTGACATGCACTGTGAGCTGTAATGTCTTATATAGACAGGTGTGTGGCTTTGCTAATCAAGTCCAATCAGTATAATCAAACACAGCTGGACTCAAATTAAGGTGTAGAACCATCTCAAGGATGATCAGAAGAAATGGACAGCACCTGAGTTAAATATATGAGTGTCACAGCAAAGGGTCTGAATACTTAGGACCATGTGATATTTCAGTTTTTCTTTTTTAATAAATCTGCAAAAATGTCAACAATTCTGTGTTTTTCTGTCAATATGGGGTGCTCTGTGTACATTAATGAGGAAAAAAAATGAACTTAAATGATTTTAGCAAATGGCTGCAATATAACAAAGAGTGAAAAATTTAAGGGGGTCTGAATACTTTCCGTACACACTGTATATATATATATATATATATATATATATATATATATATGTATGTGTGTGTGTGTGTGTGTGTGTGTATGTGTATATTAGAGAGAGAGAGAAAGAACATATCTGGGTCATACCCTAAAAACAAAAGAATATATCTTGCATGAATAAATTATGGCTTTTTTTTGCATTTGTGACATTTTTTGTCATGACAATTAAGCACATTTACCCTTAAAATTCTTCTTAGTGTAATGTAAAATAACCTGATTTGTCAATACTGTCATTTGTTTAGACACTTTAGATTTTTTTACAGTAATAAAAGTATTTTATTTATTTTCAATGTGTATTGACAATATTTATAGAACATGTGTGTGTGTGTATGTGTTTTTAAACAAATTATCGTATCGTTAATTTATTTTTCTTTTTTATTTTATATGAAAGCTTCATGTTATTTTATATATAGATAGGTTTTTTTTTGTGTGTGTGTGTGTGTGTGTGACCCAGTCATGTTTTTGACAGATCTCGCATATTTTCGTTTGCTGCATGCTTTTAAAAACATAATAAAAAAATGTTTTCGTCTCGTATAAGTTGCATTTTCAGAAATAATAACGGCAGGCCTAATAATGTTATAATGTACCAACATTATGAACACTATAGGATATTTTAGTTCCCCTCACTTTACAACAAATCCTTTAAATTTAATCGTATCAGAACAGAATAAGAATTTAAAAATATATAATTCTAATGGATAAATTGCAGTATATAATAATATATGCTTAGCAATAAACATGCCAAAACAAATTAATTTATAAAGAAACATAAGGTAAAGTTGGGCTTACCTCTCCAGATGTGTCCATATTCGCGATGTAGCTGAAGCTAAACTATTAGCCTTATTAGGTAAAATAGGCTTTGTAGTTCACGCACGTTCCAGTATCGATGGAAAAATATCATAAATAGCAAAAATATGCTACAGTGGACCGGTGCTCACGCCGAACGGCACGGTGAACGGCTGC
>NW_015505184.1:16507-23997 GCF_001515645.1 Sinocyclocheilus grahami
CTGAAGCTAAACTATTAGCCTTATTAGGTAAAATAGGCTTTGTAGTTCACGCACGTTCCAGTATCGATGGAAAAATATCATAAATAGCAAAAATATGCTACAGTGGACCGGTGCTCACGCCGAACGGCACGGTGAACGGCTGCGCTGTTTCCAGTGAATGCAGTAGCTTAGTGTGCGCGTGAGGCGCCGGCGCGATCAAACAGCTGAAACATAAAATAGACTACTCCGTAATTTTTGGTCATACAGTAAAGGCATAATTCGAAACGGCAAAGTGTTAGCAGTTTGAAAATTCAAGAATAATAGCAAAGTTAATAAGAATTCTTTCTAAATGCAGCACCGTTCTTATTTCGCTCTGCATAACCTGAACGAAATTTTTATTTTTTTTTGCTAAGAACGAACCGAAATGAAAACATTTAGCTTTTAATCTGTGTATTTAACAGCCTGGGAGACCTTCCCAGGGCAGTACCTTGCCTCACCGACTAAACCAGAGGTGAGGGGGCACGGTGGGCAGGCCGGGCCCCCTCAGGCCCCCCGTGACGCCGACGCTGGGTGGGTGGATAGATGATAGATGATGAATGGATGTATAGATAGATAGATAGACAGACCTTAATGATTTTTGAGAGTGTAGCATATTGAGTGATATATAGCAGTATATCTGTGTTAGAGATGGATAATGGGTGGAGAGATCTACTGATTCACTTCTGCTTCTTGACTAAAACCAGACTAATAATAGCAATGAAACGAAACAATCATTTCCCTGTGAAACCATCACTGACACATATGAGAACAGCCTTTTCAGTCATTTTTGTAATACATAAGCATCTCAGTTTATATTGTACTGCAGGTTGCAAAGGTTTTGTGTGTTTTCCACATTTCCTTTCGTGCCAGGGTTTGTTCCGTATCGCTGCTGGAGCCTCTAAACTGAAGAAGTTAAAGGCGGCACTGGACTGTTCCACTTCCCAACTGGAGGAGTTTTACTTCGACCCTCATGCTGTAGCCGGTACAAGCCATTTTCCTTAAATGAAACTGTAGAAGGATGCCGTTTGTTTGCAGCTAGTTACAGAGATTTTAGCATTTCTGCATTTAGAATGACTCCCAAAAATGAAAGTGAGACTATATTTCTTTGATTTGAAACCATGTTTGGTTGTATTGTTGATTACAAAACCAGAATTTTGGTGCTGATCTATTTTGAAACTTGGAAGTTTTCAGTTCTGTTCACCATATTGAAGAGTACCACAGCTATGGCCAAATATTTGAAAAACCGAGTCTGAATCCACTTTGTATGTCATGTTAAAACAGAATTGGTGGTTTTCAAATCCATTTGCTGTTGGTTTTGTTTTTCCGTGATTATTTAGGAGCCCTCAAATCTTACCTGAGGGAGCTGCCTGAACCTCTGATGACTTACCAGCTGTATGAAGAGTGGATCCAAGCCTCAAAGTAAAGCACATTCACAATACTGTACATCAATGTCCATGTGACTTCAATGCCTCTGTATTCAGAAGAAAATATAGGTTTGTTAGTGAGGCTCACCAAATCTTGAACATTTGGTTAAAAACTTGCATGACTAACTTAGGTATAAGCATAAAACCATATTAGCAAACAAACAATGAATAGCAAATAGGTTAGCTTTGTAGAGCAACTAATTTAATAATTCTGTATCAGTCATAATTTATCATAACCAACAACCCATCATTTACATGCTTCAGTTCAAATATACCAGCAAAGGTTTGCGGGTGGCAACATTTTTAATTGTTTTTGAAAGAAGTCTCTTATGTTTAACAAGGCTGCATTTATTTGATCAGAAATAAAGTAAAAACAGTAATATTTTGAAATATTACCATTTAAAATAACTTTTCTATTTTAATACATATTAAAATGTAATTTATTCTGGTGATGCAAAGCTGCATTTTCAGCTTTACGCCAGTCTTCAGTGTCACATGATCCTTCAGAAATTATACTAATATACGGATCTGCTCAAGAAACATTTCTTTTTATCATTGCTGAAAACCGTTGTGCTGCTTGATATTTTGGTGTAAACCATGATACATTTTTTTCAGAATTCTTTGATCAGTAGGAAGTTCAAAAGAACAGCTTTCATTTGAAAAATTTGTAAAATATTTGTAATATTATACAAGTCTTTACTGTCACTTTTGATCAGTTTTAATGCATCCCTACTAAATAAAAGTATTCATTAAAAAAAGATTACAACCCAAAATATTTTTTTTATTCACATATAATTCTTGCTTTGTCATCAGATTTCATCCCTGCTGTGAATATTCCATTGTTTTGATTACTATGATAAAATATGTGGCACAAATTCAGTAAAAAAAATACGGTTATCTGAAGTTTCTCTAATAGCTTAGTGTTTCCTTGTTATCTTCTGAATCTTGTGTGGTTGCAGCCAAATAAAGAAATTTAAGGTTTTATGCTCAAACTGTATCATATTTTTACACTAAAATAATTTAAATATCTCATATAAAAAGTGATTAAATGTACTTGTTTTTCCGTTTTTGTTGTGTAGGGACAGCTGAAGAATCTCTTATGAGATTCTTGTGTCATATATCTGTTTTCCTCACTTTTTTCCTCTTGTTTTCTCTCGTCTGCAGTATCTCTGACCCTGATAAGAGGCTTCAGGCGCTGTGGGTGGTATGTGACATGTTACCAAAGGCCAACAAGACCAACTTTAGGTCTGCTTGTTACTACACTAAACTAACTTTTAACATTGACCTGTAATGACTTTTGTGATCGTAACAAGCTAATCTGTGTCTGTGAAGGTACCTGGTGAAGTTTCTTGCGAAGCTTGCTCTGGAAAGTGACATAAATAAGATGACAGCGAGCAACATCGCCATCGTACTGGGACCCAATTTACTGTGGGCCCGGACAGAGGGGTGAGATACAAACCCAACAGCAATCCACTCACATAATAAAAAATTGCATTGTTTATATAAAATGTTATTAGTTAAATGTCCTTGTTTAGGTTTCTTGAGGAACAGTTTGACATGTTGCAGTTTTGTTGTCCTTCTAGAAGCCTTGCTGAGATGGCAGCTACTACCTCCATCCATGTCGTGTCTATAATAGAACTGATAATCAACCATGCAAGCTGGTTCTTCCCTGAAGGTCAGAGTTGCCTCGTCTAAAACCTAGTGAGCTTCCTCACTGTTAACTGTCTAGCCTTACAAGGTAGCATTTTAAATGAGATGCAACCTCAATAAATGACTCCTCACGAGAAGCACACTAGAGATTTGACTAACGCTCACAGCTGAATATGCTGCATGCTATTTCTGCCTTTTCCAGCTCGGAAATTTCAAACGTGGAATTTCCAGCTTCCTATTGGAAAAGTGACATTTGAAGTCAGACTTGGAAGCGCAACTGTTCATTATCATGTTTATAATCATATACCTGCAAAGTACAATTTTGCAGCCATGGTCTAATGTGAGCATTAGACTCACATTTGCTAAGCTAAGAACTTGTTAATAAATATTACATTTAATTAGAACTATTTTTATCAAACTTTATATAAATTATGCGTTTTTGTAAAAAAAATATCGATATTCAAAATTAATGTAGCTTGCGGCAGCAGTTGTACACAGAAGCTGTTCCGGGAGCATGGCGTATGAGGTCAGCTGCGCATGTGAGTCTCGTGAAAACCAACGTTTGTTTACAGGAGCAAAGGAAGCAAAGTTTCCTTACTTTAGCAAAGGAAAACCAGTCTCCTCTTGGCTTATATCGAAATCCTCTGACTTTCTTCTTTACAAATCCTCGTTTTGTACTTCTAATTCTTGACCGTTGTTTTGTTTTGATCTCTCCGCTGCGCTTCCGCGTGTGTCACTTCTGAGCGGCGCATGCGCAAAGCCGACCTCATACGTCATTCCCCCGTAACTGCTTCTGTGTACAACAGTGAGCGCAAGCTAGATTTAAGTGATTATTACATTTTGAATATGGATATTTTTCTTACAAAAATGCATCGATTCGCTACAGTAGGCCTTTGTTCACCCCCCGGAGCTGCGTGAGACACTTTTTTTTTTATGGATGGGCGATTTTTATTTAAGTTCTTTTGAACTGAAGCAATGGAACACCCGCTGAGTGGCTTTAAACAGCTTGAAAGATCAAAGACAATTTTTTATATAACTCCGACTGGATTCGTCTGAAAGAAGAAAGTCATATACACCTAGGATGCCTCGGAGGTGAGTAAAACGCAGCCACATTTTCTCATTCATGGCCATGTCTTAATATTTTCTGCTCTTTTGCTCTTCAGACGTGGACTTCAACGTTTCAGGCATATTTGCTATGCCTGGGTGCCCAGGGACCCCTGACTCAGAATCTGGAACCATAGACAGGAGGCGCCCAGGCAGCCAGGGGTCGCTCGAATCTGACACACCCCGCAAAGACAGGTACAAGTCTCATCCCCGCAGTAGTGTCCGCGTCCTATGTAGTGGCCAGTAAGTCCGTCACAGTCAAAGCAGACAGTCTGAGACCAGAGCTGGGGGCTGTTTAGACACATTCATTTCATATGACACATGCATCTTTTTCAGCCATGGTTTTGCTTGGTTTGGCTTTTTTTTTTTTTTTACTTCGTTTTTTTGTCAACCGTTGCTTATTGTATGCTTTCTGAAATAAATAAACATTATGCTCATAGCTATGTATAAACACATTATGGATATATTTCATTATTATGAAATGGGTGCCAAATTCAGAGAAGAAAAAAGTCAGGTTTTTGACTCACTAATGAAGCATTAAAAGGAATGAAAGGTTGTAATGGAATTGTTTGTATTCCAGTAAGTCCAGTTCTAGTTTCTATAATTCCAGTTCTAGTTATTCAGTGAGTGAATGCAGGAAATGTCAGCTGTGCTCAGTCAGCCTGTCGCTTTGGTATGTTCAGAATGAGTCAAACAGCTCCTCTCCCGCAGGCCATCATACCCAGAGCTTGAAAAGGTGAATGTTTTTGTGCCTCAGGTACAGGAGAGTCCTTCAGCTGAATGTCACCGGCTGCAGCAGTCACTTTCTACAAGAGATTTGACTGCTTCATTAATGAACAACTGAAGTACTGCCAGGGTTATTTTAGTAATATTTACAAATACATATTTTTATACATATATTCATTTTATAGTATTTCTTAACATTTTTAATTAGCTTTGTTTTTTTTTTACATTTAAATTGTTTACATTTTCATTTTGATTTTAGTTTAAGTTTTAGTAATTTTACATTTATGCATTTAACACATGCTTTTATCCAGAGCGACTTACAAAAGAGGAACAAAAGCAATTCATGAAAGAGCTGACAGTATTCATAATATACAATACCAGGTTTATCACATTTTGTTATCTGATTTTCTCATTTTTATAAGGTTTTATATTTATATTTGTTTTTACTTTATTTAAAGGGGTGGTTCACTGGTTTTTTTCTAGGCTTGATTGTGTTTATGGGGTGCAGTCTAATATGTTAATGATTCATTTTTAAAAACGCATTATTTTTCACATAATTTACCTTTATTCCACACCGCTCTGTCCCTTCTCTGAGAAAAGCGCTGATCATTTCCTTCTTTTATGAAGCCCCTCCCTCAGAATAGGCGATGGGCTCTGATTGGTTAGCTAACCCAGTGTGTTGTGATTGGCTAAACCGCCTCTAGTGCGTGTCTAAACGTCCCGCCCCTCACCTCAGCGGCATGTGCTCCGGTTGTATTGTAAACAGCGGCATCATTAATATCGCTTATCAGTTTGAGCCCGATTGAGAAGCAGAGGATATTATTGAAGAGGATCGTGCAGAACCTGTGCAAGCACGGCTTTTAATGGTAGGCCTATGTTTTTTGTTTGTTGTTGTCTCATACTTTTAGATACGCTGTTATTTGAAGAACCCGGGAAGTAACTCGTTGTAGTCCCAACCAGCCATTTTGTAGGCATTAAACTGCCAGAATTTTTAAATAATTTTTTATCTCCATTTGCATTGGTCTTTCAGATTCCTAACTTTTGTAGCGAATTTTAGCTCAACGACAGGAAATATGAATAATTAACCATAACTAGTTATAATTAACTATTCATATTTTAGATGCACTTAGCTGACCACTCAGGGTCAACTGTCTTGTCAATTCTAAGAACGTTAAAACTATTTTAATAGGTTTAGTTAACAATAACAACACTGATTTTACATTAAAGGGACAGTTCAACCAAAAATGAAAATTACGCCATTATTTACTCACCCTCAGTTTGTATTCGTCTGAAAGAAGGTCATATACACCTAGGATTGCATGAGGGTGAGTAAATCATGGGTTCATTTTCATTTTTGGGTGAACTATCCCTTTAATGAATGAATACATTCAGTTGCATAGTGTGCACTGTACTTTATATTTATTGGCTATTTTTGCTCTGTCAGCAAAAATACTTCCAAACAAAAGCAACCATCACAGGTCTCAGAGCAACACACACTAGTGGTAATCCTAAATAATCACATTTTTTTAATTAATTGGTTAAGTGACAGTCAGTAGTTTTGTTCCTGTGTCGTAACTATATAACTTGCAGAAAGAGTATATACATACATGCATACATATATGTGTGTGTGTGTATATATATATATATATACAGTGGGGCAAAAAAGTATTTAGTCAGCATTTTTTATGATAATTCTGAAAATGTTACGTTTGGATGCTGAAAAAAACAGCATACAAACCATTTGAAATCTCATCCGTTCCCAACACATCTCTCTGGTGGTTGCTGTCCCAGTGGTCAGGTGGTGGTCCTGTCCTTCTCCTCCTTTCCTTCTGTGGAGACTAATACCCCACTGCCACTCTCTAGTATAAGTGTTTCATGCTGTCTCCCCTCTTCCCTGTAGCCCTGCTAACAAACAGCCGGAAATCGCCCCTCGTAGAGCTGGCACAATAAATAAAAAGCAGCACTCCATGTCTAACTTCCAGCCCCCTCTCCCTCCCATTGACGCCGGGGGGCTTCCCGTGTTTGAGCCCTCCCTTCTGTCGCCCACTGGCGGGGGTGTGGAGGCTGTGCAGGCGGGAGCTGCGCTTCCTCAGACCCATCAACCTTTAGTTCAGCAGACTGCGGAGAACAGGTAAGGACTGGTGCGACCGTAAAAAACGCTGCCAGATGTCAGGAGCCGGCCGCTGAAATCTGTGTGTTGTGTGCACATCGTTTTGTGCCATTCTCTTGATTATTGCTTCAAAATGCTGCCTTAAAAACAATTGGGTATAATCACAGAGAAAGGGTATAAACCTTTCAGGAGACCTGGAATAGCAATAATCAAATGCCGTCATTTGTTGCTGTGTCATGCACATCGTCATTTTGTGCCATTCTCATGTTGTTTTTTGCTTTAAAACACTTTTATAATCAGAAAATGATCACTGGAAAGCCATAAACTATTACCGTTGGACCCTTAAGGCATTTTTTACCCTAAATTTATCCAGACAGGGTCATTACTAAAATTCACAGGGCCCGGGACCAATTTTTTATGTGTGTATATATATATATATATATATATATATATATATA
>NW_015505184.1:24333-47589 GCF_001515645.1 Sinocyclocheilus grahami
TAAGTGTGTATATATATATATATATATATACATATATACATATATAGGGTTAATTCAGGATAATTTGGAAAAAATTTTCCCAGCCGTCATAATGGCTAATAAAAAACAAAAATTAAAAAAGCGTTCCAATTTACCTGAATTCAGTAAATTGTGTTTTAATATATACTGTGTAAAAATTAAACTGAAACTGTGAAAATTAAAAATTAATAAATAAAAAATTAAATGACAATTTAAAAAAATTGCTTAATACATTTCGAGAGTTTTTGCGTGCTGGGATTGTGTGTAGGACTTTTTGTTTCAAAATGAATGAAAAATGCAATATAGTTTATTATGAAGTTTTTTTGTATTTGTATTTTTTCAAATGAGGAAGATTGGAGCAAATGCCTCTCAAATCTCAAGTTAAGGATAATTCGTCAAATGATCATGCCGATTCATCCCAGTCAGGGCCAAAATCCTTCTGGTGTCTAATATTCTTTGTTGCATGAATTTGTGTATCCTGCATTGCCTTTCTCTATTGCTTATTCTTTCTTTAGTGGAAAAGATGCACTGCATGTCGAATAAAACACTGCTAACTATGCTAACTATATTTCCTTGAGACATGTACTATATATCTGTATTCACTTTTCAGTGCAAGTCATGAACTCAACTTGCACCACTACATTTTAACTTCGCTGCATGTGAACTGACCTGTGCATACATACTGCAGTGTGACCCCATGATACAAGCTTTTCTTCTCTCCCCAGTTTCATCACCCGAGATCCTGCATCCACACCCCCTGCCATGAGGAACGGACCAGGAGGTTCGAGCGGGACGCCCACTCAGCTGAATGTGGGGACCCCGACCTCCGGTCCTAAGGGCCCCAGTCCATTCATGACACGCAGAGGTCAGTCCTAATTGTGCTTATCCTCATATTTTTGTTAACATTTTATTGCGTGATATTAGAGCCGTTTGAACGTTTGCAAAAATTCAGCAACGATGCATTCAATTGATCAAAAGTGACAGTATTGCCGTTTCAAATAAATGCCGGACTTTCTGTTTATCAAAGAATCCTGTGCAAAATATATCACGGAAGGATCATGTGTCACTGAAGACTGGAGTAATGGCTGCTGAAAATTTGGCTTTGCCATTACAGGAAAAAAAATTAATATATTCAAATAGAAAACAGTTATTTGAAATTGTAATAATATTTCACAATATTTCACTTTTTACTGTGTTTTCTATAATAAATTCAGCCTTGGTGAAAATAAGACTTTTATTTATAAAAAGTCAATAATTCTTGCTAACACCAAACTTTTGAACAATGGTGTATATATTTGTATATATATTTTATCTAATTTTATGTATATATTAAATTGTAAATTTTTATGCTCATTTCATCTATTTTTATATTTATATTACTTCGCGTCGTGCCTAACAACGCCCCTTAGCTGTTCTAAATTCACTGTAAACCACGGCTCCTTGGGGCTTATTGCTTTATAATAACACTGCTACGTTATAATGTTGTGATGTCTAAATTCACTTTTTTGTGTGTTTATATTTTGTTTTTAATCAAACTTAGTTAAAAAACAGTTAATTAAAATTCAATGAAAATGAAAATGATTTTAGACAAAAAGTTATTTGTTTTTAGGACATTTATCAGCTAACTAATTAGAAAAGAATGATTTAAAACGTTATTATCAGTGCATCCCTAAAATGCATGTTGTCTAGTCAGTAAAATCATGTCTGGACTGTTTGTTTTCAGGTACAAAGAAACAAGCGCCGCCACCTCCCAAACAGACCGCCCCTCCCACACCTCAGAGCTTAAAAGCGGCTCCTAACCAACTCTTAGCCCTGAGCTCCCCTCAGTCTCTCATTGCATCCCGTCGCAACAACCAGACCCCCATCCAGGCCCCCAGCCACCCTCCTCCTCAACCTCCTTCCCAGAGCACAGATGAAGCCGAACCGTCCCCTCCCAGAACGCCCACCCCTCCCGGGACACCTCCTTACGACGGCTCCCAGCCACGCCCCAGGCCCACCCCTCGAGCGCGACCCAAACCCAGCGGCCCGCCGCCACCCCAACCAACTAGCGACGGTGCCAATGGTGTCTGTGTTTCTGGCTCCAAGATTATCTCAGGTAAGAATATGCATATCATGGAAAAACTCCAGCAACATGGTGACATTTTTGCACAAAAAGATATTTAATAAATATTTTTGTTCTTTTATAAATAAAAGATATAATTGTTTAGAATTATAATTATTTAATAATGTTAGTTCATTGTTTAAATATACATCTTTAAATATAAGATATAAAAAAAAAATTTTACATTAAAAAATTACTTAATTTATTAATATGAAGTAAAACCAACATATTTTACATTGTATAGCCAATATAATTACAAAAAATAATAATGGAAATAATTACATACTTTTATAAATAATAATGAAAAAGTTATTACCATTTAAAATGTGATTCATTATTTCATCTTATTTGTAAAAATACAACAAATAAACCAAAATGTTGTACACTGTATAATTACAGTAAATAATTGTGCAAATAATTCAAATGATTTCATTTCCAAAACTAATATTTCATTTTATTTGCAGAAAATAAAAGTACAGCATATGACCAAAATGTTGTACATTGTATAGCCAAAATAATGATAATGGAAATAATTCAATACTTTTTAAAAGTTAAAATAAAAAATCATTATTTTATTATATTAATTCTAAAATGATTCATTGTTTCTATTTATTTCTAGAAAATACAAATACAGCGTATGACCAGATGTTGCAAGCTATATGGTAGCATTTTCTTCATCTTTTTTCTTCATAAATAAAAATAATAGAAAAATACTATGGAAATTCAGAGAAAATAGCGCAGATTACTTTATCCTTTTCCTGAGGACAAATGCACACAACTAAAAAGAATCGACATGTCTGTAACGAGGCTGATGGAAACCTCAAGTGCTCAATGGATGTCATTTACTCACACATTTCTACAGCTCAATCAACTCTAGAAACCTGGAAACACGCTCATCTAGAATCATTAATAGCTCATTATTGGGAAGGAAGCCCAGCACTCGCCCCTGCCAAACAACTGCCCTGAGGATTTCTCCAGGGTTTAGGCTCCATTAAGCTCCTTTCACATGATGAAAGAAACCTGCAGATGCTGTTGGAGATTAAAACCTCATTTTCAGATGATGGTGTCCATAGAGAGTTTTTACACAATCCCAGATCCAGAGTTAACAAGCTTTATTTTCATAAGTAGGTTTGTCAGGATGGATGTAGCACACAGTGTGCTGTTGGTGTTTTATGCACTACTTACTGTATAGTTTTGTCTAGTTTATATGAAACATTTACTTTTAAATATACAATATAAAGGTTGCAGAATAATTTGATTGCACATCCTTCAAGATTTTGTTGCCTCGATCCTTTAAGGAATGTTCCAGGTTAAATTAATAATAATAAAGTTAAAAATAAATAATAATAATAATAATTTTATTAATAATAAAGTGTAATAAAGGTTCATTAAATAGCCGTTAAGCTCTATGGACAGCATCCGTGGCATGTAGACAATACCTATGAATTATAAAATGTAAATCATTTTAAATAAATAAAAAATAAGGAAATTAAAACGAATTTATATTTTAATAATCAAAAAATGAATCAATATAAATATGAGAAGGAATGTTCCAGCTTAAGTTAAATTAAAAGTTAAACTCTATGGGCAGCATCTAATAATTTACATTTTAGCAATAAAAAAATAAAATGAAATATGAAATATTGGTAAAAGCAAGCAAAAATCCTGTTTACAGAAATGCACTTACAATGGAAGTCTCTAAAGGCAATCATAATAAATGTATAACTACATTTTTGTTCGTTTTTGCCAAATTAAGGAATAAGTTCAAATGATTTCTTGTGATACTCGACAGAATGTTGCAAATGTTGTCATTTCAGCTCAACTTGTACTGACCCTGAAACATTCCTCGAATGTCATGTAATCGATAGAAAATTAATGTTTGAATTTGTATGTTTACACTGGCTTCAGTATTTTACATAAAAATCTCCTCCTGAAACGGAACATTGCTGGAGTTGAACAGAAATGTATCCAAAGAAAAAAAAAACATTTTAAACGGGGAGAAAGAAAAAAAGTCTTCATTTGAAAGATGAATTCTATTCTTGGAAAACCGAACGTTCCGTGACAGTTAATTATCATAATTTATTATTATTCATTATGCCTTTCAGCACCTTTGTGATGTTTTATTTGTCGTTGGCATCCATTATTTCAACTCCGAACTGAACACAGATCTTTAGTTTAGTGTTGAATACCAAAATTGACTTTCAACCCACACACACACCCACACACACACACACACCCACACCCACACCCACACACACACACATACATACATACATACATACATACATACATACATATATACATACATACATACATACATACATACATACATACATACATACATACATACATACATACATACATACATACATACATACATACATACATACATACATACATACATACATACATACATACATACATACATACATACATACATACATACATACATACATACATACATACATAAATAAAGTGTAATAAAGGTTCATTAAATAGCCGTTAAGCTCTATGGACAGCATCCGTGGCATGTAGACAATACCTATGAATTATAAAATGTAAATCATTTTAAATAAATAAAAAATAAGGAAATTAAAACGAATTTATATTTTAATAATCAAAAAATGAATCAATATAAATATGAGAAGGAATGTTCCAGCTTAAGTTAAATTAAAAGTTAAACTCTATGGGCAGCATCTAATAATTTACATTTTAGCAATAAAAAAATAAAATGAAATATGAAATATTGGTAAAAGCAAGCAAAAATCCTGTTTACAGAAATGCACTTACAATGGAAGTCTCTAAAGGCAATCATAATAAATGTATAACTACATTTTTGTTCGTTTTTGCCAAATTAAGGAATAAGTTCAAATGATTTCTTGTGATACTCGACAGAATGTTGCAAATGTTGTCATTTCAGCTCAACTTGTACTGACCCTGAAACATTCCTCGAATGTCATGTAATCGATAGAAAATTAATGTTTGAATTTGTATGTTTACACTGGCTTCAGTATTTTACATAAAAATCTCCTCCTGAAACGGAACATTGCTGGAGTTGAACAGAAATGTATCCAAAGAAAAAAAAAACATTTTAAACGGGGAGAAAGAAAAAAAGTCTTCATTTGAAAGATGAATTCTATTCTTGGAAAACCGAACGTTCCGTGACAGTTAATTATCATAATTTATTATTATTCATTATGCCTTTCAGCACCTTTGTGATGTTTTATTTGTCGTTGGCATCCATTATTTCAACTCCGAACTGAACACAGATCTTTAGTTTAGTGTTGAATACCAAAATTGACTTTCAACCCACACACACACCCACACACACACACACACCCACACCCACACCCACACACACACACATACATACATACATACATACATACATACATACATATCTTCATGTCTGGATTTCACGTCGTGTGTAATAATCTTAGTGGTAAGTTTGGGTCAGTGAAACCACATGCTGCAGCAGACGGATCAGTTTCCAGCGGTTGTGGAAAGATCAGCAGCTGCCAGGAGTCCTTCAGTGTTTGGCCTGAGGTTCAGACGCTCTCCTGCTTTACTGCACACTGCATCTGCATGAGAGAGAGAGAGCTGCGATGCTGCCACCTTTAATGACATTACCAGCACCATGATTAATGCTCCTACAGCATTGTTTAAAGAAATCACCACTTTCATTGTTTAACGACCCTGTTTTTTAGTGGTTCATTGCCATCAGAACTTCATCCAAAAAGCCAACATGAAGTCAAAACCGACCCTGTTTACTTTCCTAACACACGTTCCTGATATTATTGTGCACAGTTTGTTAGTACATGTTAATCTGAAGAACAATACACTTAATACATTTTAGAGAAGTCTCTTATGGTCAGCATTTTTTTTTTGAGTAAATAATACATCAAAATTGTGAAATATAATAACGATTTAAAATAACTGTTTTCTATGTGAATATATTTTAAAATGTAATTTCTTCCTGTGATGCAAAGCTGAATTGTCATTACTCCAGTCTTCAGTGTCACATGATCCTTCAGAAATCATTCTGATATGCCGATTTGCTGCTCAAGAAACATTTATTATTAGTATCAATGTTGAAAACAGTTGTGCTGATTATTATTTTTATAGAAGCCATGATACACTACCATTCAGAAGTTTGGGATAAAAAAAATAAATACTTTTATTCAGCAAGGATGCATTCAATTGAGCAAAAGTGACAGTAAAGACATTTCTAATGATTTTTTAAAAATCCTGGAAAAAAGCATCAGTTTCCACCTAAATATTAAGCAGCAAAATTTAAACATTGATAATAATAAGAGTCGTTATTACCGTAATAACTGAGTGCTAATAATAATGCAACACCAAATCAGCTTAGAATGATTTATGAAGGATAATGTATAACATGTATAACAGGAATAAACAACATTTTTAAATATATTCAAATGGAAAATAGTCATTAGAAATTGTAATAATATTTCACAATTTTACCGTTTTTACTATATTTTTAATCAAATACATTGCAGCGTTGGGTGAGCATAATCAACTTCTGGTAACACTTTATTTCGATAGTCCACTTTAGACATTCTATTAACAGTAAGTAACTTTGCAACTACATGTCAACTAGCCGTTAGTAGACTGTCTGCTTAATATCTTCTAACTTGAATACCAAAATTGACTTTCAACCCCACACACACACCCACACACACACACACACCCACACCCACACCCACACACACACACATACATACATACATACATACATACATACATACATACATACATACATACATACATACATACATACATACATACATACATACATACATACATACATACATACATACATACATACATACATATCTTCATGTCTGGATTTCACGTCGTGTGTAATAATCTTAGTGGTAAGTTTGGGTCAGTGAAACCACATGCTGCAGCAGACGGATCAGTTTCCAGCGGTTGTGGAAAGATCAGCAGCTGCCAGGAGTCCTTCAGTGTTTGGCCCGAGGTTCAGACGCTCTCCTGCTTCACTGCACACCGCATCTGCATGAGAGAGAGAGCTACGATGCTGCCACGTTTAATGACATTACCAGCACCATGATTAATGCTCCTACAGCATTGTTTAAAGAAATCACCACTTTCATTGTTTAACGACCCTGTTTTTTAGTGGTTCATTGCCATCAGAACTTCATCCAAAAAGCCAACATGAAGTCAAAACCGACCCTGTTTACTTTCCTAACACACGTTCCTGATATTATTGTGCACAGTTTGTTAGTACATGTTAATCTGAAGAACAATACACTTAATACATTTTAGAGAAGTCTCTTATGGTCAGCATTTTTTTTTTGAGTAAATAATACATCAAAATTGTGAAATATAATAACGATTTAAAATAACTGTTTTCTATGTGAATATATTTTAAAATGTAATTTCTTCCTGTGATGCAAAGCTGAATTGTCATTACTCCAGTCTTCAGTGTCACATGATCCTTCAGAAATCATTCTGATATGCCGATTTGCTGCTCAAGAAACATTTATTATTAGTATCAATGTTGAAAACAGTTGTGCTGATTATTATTTTTATAGAAGCCATGATACACTACCATTCAGAAGTTTGGGATAAAAAAAATAAATACTTTTATTCAGCAAGGATGCATTCAATTGAGCAAAAGTGACAGTAAAGACATTTCTAATGATTTTTTAAAAATCCTGGAAAAAAGCATCAGTTTCCACCTAAATATTAAGCAGCAAAATTTAAACATTGATAATAATAAGAGTCGTTATTACCGTAATAACTGAGTGCTAATAATAATGCAACACCAAATCAGCTTAGAATGATTTATGAAGGATAATGTATAACATGTATAACAGGAATAAACAACATTTTTAAATATATTCAAATGGAAAATAGTTGTTAGAAATTGTAATAATATTTCACAATTTTAACTATATTTTTAATCAAATACATTGCAGCGTTGGGTGAGCATAATCAACTTCTGGTAACACTTTATTTCGATAGTTCACTTTAGACATTCTATTAACAGTAAGTAACTTTGCAACTACATGTCAACTAGCCGTTAGTAGACTGTCTGCTTAATATCTTCTAACACTTTCTTTGTCAACATTCTACTAACCCTAAACCTACCCTAACAGTCTACTCTGAGAGTTAGTAGACATGTAGATGCAAATGAATGAGAATTAGTTGACATGTAGTTGACATGTAGTTACAAAGTTACTTATAGTTAGTAGAATGTCTAAAGTGGACTATCGAAATAAAGTGTAGCCAAAAATCTTACCAACGCCAAACTTTTGACCAGTGGTGATTGTAATTAGCATAATCCAATGAATTGTGACATTATCGAAGTAAAATGGGTTGCAGACAGTGTTTCATGTTGACTTTAAAAGGCTGAGATGTGATTGGATTGGCTTTGTGGAAGCTCACAGCCATCTGAATTGTGATTGGCTGCTGGTTCGTGGTCATCAGTGTTTGATCCTCTGAACATGTTGTGACGTTGTTGCACTGTTACAGATGTGTGATCTTCTGCCTGTGAGGTGTGGTTTGAGTGGCAGGCAATGGTAAGAACTCTGGGCATATCAGTTGATGTATTCTCAGCTCCATCTGTGTGTCTGACGTGCTTTCTTTGCCTGTTTAACCCGACTAACAGCAAGTTAACCTGCATGACAAGCTGCCTAACCAGTGTCTTTGTGGCATGTTTTAGGATAAAATACCAGCTTGCTTTATGCAACTAAACATGCAGTAACTCCCTTCCTATGAACCTATGAAGAATTAATACTTGTATTCAGTAAGGATGCATTAAACTGATCAAAAAGGACAGTAAAGACATTAATAATGTTACAAAATATTTTTTTTTTAGAGTAAATGATGTTCCTTTAAACTTTCTATTTCTCAAACAATCCTGGGGAAAAAAATTATCACAGTTTTGACAAAGATATGAAGCAGCACAACTGTTTTCAACGTTGATAAGAATTTAGTTTCAGCAGCAAATCAGCATATTAAAATGATTTCTGAAGGATCATGTGACACTGAAGACTGGAGTAATGATGCTGAAAATTCAGCTTTAATATCACTGGAATATATTATATTTTAAAAGTATATTAAAATAGAAATCCGTTATGTAAAATTGTAATAATATTGCACAATATTACTGCTTTTGCTTTTTGATCAAATAAATGCAGCCTTGTTGAGCATAAGAGACTTTTCAAAAACATTAAGAAAACTTACTGAACCCAAATATATATATATATATATATATATATATATATTAGTTTATTTGAATGTCTGTCTGTGACAACTAAACTACATTATTTTCATAATGCTGTAATTTAAATAAAATTATATTAATATTGGTTATCATCCAAGTGCATTTTGTTAAATGATACATTCTTGGTGTCTCAACTATTGCTTGTTTTCCTTGAAGGTCAGTTTTTTTGGAAGTTTAATTTTGGTGTAAATATGATAAATTGCTTTCATGAAATATCCTAACTATGCTTTATGATTGCGCAGATGGAGATGGAGAGGAGAGATCTTTGACGGGACTAGGGCTGGATCTTGTCCCGGAGCTTGAGGAAGATGAAACCACAGAAACACTCCCAGAAGATGAACACCAATCAGAAAACACCGCCCTGTGAGGTGGGCGGAGTCCAGTCTTCACACAGCCAATGGAAAGCTATGTTCGTAATGGAATACTAGCATACTTACTGCAATAGTTTACGATGTGAAAGTATTCAATATGAAAAAACATTTTAAACATGACCTCAGTTACCTTATGAGTAAATATAGGTATTAAGCATTCAGATTTAAGTAAAAAAAAATGTTTTAACTTTTGTGAGAATGATCAAATAAGGAGTCATCGCAGTTGCTTCTGGTTCAAACGTCACACTGGAAATGGAAGGTCAAGTCGATGCATTGCATTGTGGGATATGGTACCCAGCACAGTGTGCAATTATAGTAGGTCATCTGGGTATTCGAAGCATACAGAAAATTTGTATGCCATCATGCAACGTATACATACAGCACAAGTAGTGAACGTGGTATGGTAGTATGCTATTCCGAACATAGCCATTCACTTTAACCTTTGACCCCTACAGAAAACAATACATTTACACAATCTCTCTGTTCTCACAATGCTGGTACATTGTAACCATATACCAGGGGGGAAAAAACAGTACGCACATGTAAACATGCTATACAATCTTGATTTCATTCACAAATGGCATAAAGCTGGTTTGGGTTCTAATCAAATATGAATGTCTTTTTACATAACAAGTGTTATATATGTGCCTTGTAAATCAAATCACTGAGTTTGTGTGACTGATGTCTTTTTGTTGGTTATCATGGTGAATGTCCTTTATTCAAATGTATTTTAATCATTCCTTTTGTCTTTTAATACTTTTAAGATTGGACAAAAATTGGATTAAAAAAAGACTATTAAAAAACAACGGTTATACAGATACAATTGATTTACTACATGCAAAAATATAATTTGTACTTTGAAGTATTTTTTCCTGGGGTGCAATACTGCTGCAATGTAGTGTTATGACATTACAGTCGTTTTTGTATTAGTTTAGTAGTTTTTAACAATTGTAATGTTTTACAGGGTTTACTTTAGTGGAGTATGTACCATTATCAATTTACTCATCCACTGTTGGCCATTAAAATAAACCCTGTACATACTATTATGAAATACATCATTCTCAAAATGACCAAAGATGCTTTTTTTTTTTTAAGTGTATGATCCTGTGTCAGAGCTTTAGGGGGTTGTTTCATGTTGTATGAAAGGGCTAATGGATCAGTCAAGCTCAGGAACATTCATTCCTTTCATGAATGAGTATGTGTCTTTATTTCTGTGGATCTTTCTGTTATCTTGAATAGGCTTTCTTAATTGTACATATTGATTTCTTATTTTCTGTTTCACCCCCTTTTGTACACGCGTGTGTACACATTTCCTCCATCTGAATTCTCATTCATGTTCTCCAGTGCCTCGGATGAACAAATGTTGTACAAATTAATTTTTTCAACACAGTAGCTGTTTTCTGATTATATATCTAATAAAATGCTTAATTGCAGGAACCAAATATATCTCAGGTGTTTTTTAAATACTGTTTAATTTACAGAAACAAGGACAAATTGGTGAAGTGTTAAACTGATTTATGATGATATATAAATAAGCATATTGGGGTTATTATTAAGTACATACTCCATGAAGATTTTCTTTCACACCAGTCACAATACATTATAAAGGGGAAGTGACTATGCCCAGTAAGCGAAGAGAAACACGGTCACTGACATACAGATGATGAGGTTGGCGTTTACCAGGTGTCTCATACAGGGGTCTTCCCCGAGGGAACATGTCGGAGTCTCTGAAGGAGGAGGAGACTTGGGCTTCTCTCCATTTTGCTTCTCTATTCCACAGATCCAGAACAGAGCAGATTTGAGTTTAGATGAACCCGCCTTGCTGGACGCAGAACTACAGGTGTCTGGTGACAAATAATGCATTTAGAATTACATGTAAACAGATTGAAACATTTCAATCAAGTTTTACCTGCATGAATATACTTTGGGGATTTTATTTATTTTTTTATTATTATTTGCGGATTTTTGACCATTTTTATGTAATGATGTTCCGATATTAAATGTGATGTAGAATGCTAAGTAATTTTTGGTGTCATTGTATGCTTAAACCTATTTCATTTTTCTACCAATATTTTAGATATTATTCTCATATCTTTCCCCTCATTTCAACAAATTTAAAATGTCAAATGTTTCCCTCTGCTGGATAACTGCACTATTAAAGTCAAAGAAATAGGCATAAAACTGAGAATAGATCCGAATAAACTGGACAATTGACATTACCATTTACTGTATCTGTGCCTGCATATGGATTGAACAGGGTACCTTCTTTTGTAGGATATGCATCATTTTCCATGTTTTTTGGGTACACTGTGGCGTCCTCAAACGTCTGGAGATCTGAAACCACAACCTCTTCACTTTCTTTCACAGGATCAAAGCGTGTGTACCACGTCAATCGACTGATCTGGAAAATAACAAACCCAGTATATGAGCGTATTTCTCAAAATAAATTGATAGTTCACCCAGAAACGTTAACCTTCTCACCTTCAAGCTGTACCAAACATGTATTAGTTTCTCTTTGTCTGTTGAGAACATAAGAAACTATTTTGAAGAATGTTAGTAACCAAAGAGTTGACCTTAGCCATTGATTTCTATAGCGAGTAAATGAATACAGTATTTTCATTTTTGGGTGAACTATCCCTTTAAGGTTTATAAGAGGCATTTCTGGTTTCAAAGTTTTTTTGTGTGAAATTGCAAACTGGGTTAGGGTTGGTCGTGTGTGTGTGTGTGTGTGTGTGCTTTCTAACCTGCTCCGGTTTGGGCTTCTCTGTAGCCAGACTAACACACACGACCACGATGAGTGTGAGGAGGGTGAGAATGATGGAGAAGTATAGGTAGTGAACATATCTTATGATGTCTGGCCTGGTGTCGCTCTCATAGCACTGTGGTGTTGGATAGACGAAATCCAGAATCATCCTTGTACAGCCCACCACCATGCCCACTATCAGACCCCAGAATGCACCCTACACCAACATAACACGAAAAATGAATGAAATAAGAGGCCATGTGTGTCCCAAATTGCGTACTTATGCACTGACCTCTGAACATTTGACCTCTATCTATTTTGTAGAATAAATGAGTAGTGTGTTAAACTGAAAATTCCAAAAGAGTGCACTTCAAATACTCTGATGATGGGCTTGCTTAATGTGAAAAAACAAAAAACAAAACAAAACTGTGAAATGTTGAACACTTAATGCACTCAAAAAAGCAAAGAAGGGGCTATCAGACTCAGATGCTAGATGATAAATAACCTTCTGAAATTCATACACTAGAAAGAGTGCATGATGGAAAAAATGATTTGGTAAAACAATTATGAGATTTAAAAAAGTTGAAATTATGAGATGCTATGTCATAATTATGATGGATAAGTCAAACCATGACAATCAATTATGAGATAAAAGTCACAATTATGAGATAAAAAGTTGAAATTATAACATACTGCCATTGATAACTGAGATACTAATTCATAATTATGAGATAAATTTATGAAATTAAAAAATAGAAATTATGGCATACTGTCATAATTATGAGATAAAAGTTGAAAGTCATTATTATGAGATAGTCATTAAAACTAAATTATGAAAGTCATAATTCTGAGATAAAAAGTTGAAACTGACATACTAAGTCATCATTATGAGACGTTATTATGACAAAAAGACAAAATTATGACTCATAAGATAGAAAGTCATTATGACAAAGACAAAATTATGAGTCATTATGAGATAGAAAGTCATTACGACAAAAAAACTAAATTATGAGTCATAATTATAAGATAAAAAGTTTAACCTATGATATAGTAAGTCATGATTATGCGTCACAATTGACAGTCAAAATTGTGAGATAAAAAAAAAATCTAATTTTCATGTCATAATGACTGTCAAAAGTTTGGCTTTTTATGTCATTATGATTTGCCAAAGCATGTTTTTTTTATTCTGTGGCAGAAATGGGCTTACTTAGTACATATACAGTATAAGTGCATAGTGTATAGCAGGTCATTTGCGACACAACTACTGTATGAGTGAGTCATTGATTCATTCACTCAGCTGACTGTTCAAATGCTGAATGCTGGAGCAAAATAGACAAAGCAACGAGCAAAATATATTTCAAATAGAAATATCACACTATATATGGTGTTGTTGGTCTTGATATTCACTCTGATTACTACAGCAAAATCCCACCTGTGCTAACCAGTGCTTTTGCCATAGTAAAAAATTATTCACAATTTTACCCATAAAATAGGTGTAATTTTATACAAATTATTAATGAATGCTTTTCAAAATCAGATCAAATTTAAAAACGGGAAAAAATAAACTCTTGCATGATCTTGTAAGCACACAAGTTTTGTACCTTCTCATTGGTCCGTTTCCAGAAGCATCCCGTGAAGAAGACGACCGTTATGGGGGGCTGCAGGTACATACTGATAGACTGGATGTAGATGAAGAGCTGCCCACCCTGACTGGCCTGAACCAGAGGAATCCACAGCACTGACACCACCACTAACACCAACACAAACACTCTTTGACATGGAAACACACATACACAGCAGCTGAAACAGTCCAGCTTTACAAGAGCGCAAAATGTAGCATTTGCAGTTGTAGAATGACAATACTAGATTAATTTACCATAAACAAACCAACGAAAGAAAGATTTTATTTGTTAACAGCTTCTACCACCCAGCATCATGAGATGTTGATATTTGGTTGAATATAAGTTCTGACATCGGGTGACAAGAATTCTATGTCAGGACAATGTCTAAGGCCAATGTCAATATGACGTAGAACACTGACAAATACTGCTGATGTTGATATTTTGATGGTTTTAAGTTGTGGTATAAAGTTACCAAAATTCAATGTCTGTCAAACATCATATTGATGTTAAACACTGACAGTTAATCATGAGGTAGCCTATGGTAATCAAAAACAAATGGCTAAATATGACAATGTTGATATCCACATAACAGTAAATGATAACATCATTAGATGTTGATATTTCATTGGTTTTCAGTCATGGTATTAAATAACCAAAATTCAGAGTCTGTCCAATGTTAGAGGTTGATGCAAGCCAACGTTGGGTTTTGGCATCAACCCATTTTTCATTTCCAACCAAATTAACGTCAGCCTGATGTTGGAGCCTTTCTGTGTACTTTTAAATGCAAACAGCCATTCTATGTCAGGACAATGTTAATGCCCATGTCAATTTGATGTAGAACACTGACAAATACTGCTGATATTATTTTGTTGGTTTTAAAACGCATTATTAAGTAACCAAAATTCAACGTCTTTCCAATGTTGGAAGTTGATGTCAAGCCAATGTTGGGTGTTGGCATCAAAACGATTTTCATTTCCAACCAAATTAACAAATTAACACTGACGAATAATGCTGATGTTGATATTTGGTTGGTTTGAAGTCATGCTACTAAATAACCAAAATTCAATGTCTTTCAAACATCATATTGACATTAAACACTGACAGTTAATCATGAGGTAGCCTATGGTAATCAAAAACCAACATGTTAAAACATCATAATGTTAATGTCTACACAACGTTAGATAACAACATCATTAGACGTTGATATTTCATTGGTTTCAAGTCATGGTTTTAATTAACCAAAATTATGGTGGGTGATGTCAAACCAACATTGGGTTTTGGTGTCAACCTGATTTTCATTTCCAACCAAACTGTCCAATGCTGGAGTCTTTCTGTGTACTTTTAAATGCAAATAGCCATATTCAGGAAAGATAAATTGATCAATTGTCCTTTAAAATCTAGTGTGTATATCAGCTTGTTGATGTCAAACCTTCCCACAATCATGAGCTCCCACTCGGAGGCAGTGCGGCGGATGTTTCTCCAAAGGTCCATGGTGAAAATAGTGCTGGAACTGTTGAATATGGAGGTCAGAGAGGACATCAGAGCAGCCAACATCACAGCCATCATTAAACCCCTCAGTCCTTGACAAACACAGAGGAAGAAAATGATTCATCGTAATCGCAGCCACCTGTTCTAGAAACTGAAAAATATGGAAAAACAACCTATATACAAGTAAATAGTCAAGGAATCTCATTTATACCTGCAGGAAGGAGCTCCATGACCAGTTTGGCGTAAGCAATGTCTGAGCAGCCCACCGGATTCCCACAAACTTGTTTACACACATCCGGGTCTCCACAGCCCACCTCATCTACAATTCACACACACATTCACATACATTTTAAGATAACAAATTGTGCTTTTAGACGTTCAAAGGCCTTAAACTTCAGTGTTTGTTTCAGTGACGCACCTGGGTAAAGTATCCTGCTGATCATGCCTGGAATCACCATCATGAAGAAGGGCAGAACTTTGAGGTAAGCGGCAAGCAAAGATCCTCCTTTAGCATGCACAATGTTCTTGGAAGCAAGTGAACGTTGCACTATCACCTTCACACAGGAACGATAACAAAATATATTATGTTTGGAAGGTATGTGGTTGCTAAGATCTTATGAATGATTACTAGGCGATCGCTAAGGAATTGTTCCAAATGGTTGATAAATACAGTATATAGAAAGTTCTAGAACTAGATAGATGTTGAACATCAGTTTAGATAGAACTACTTCTGTATATATGGGTTGATAGTTCTAGAAGAAGCCATCATACCCATCATGAGTAATGTGTTTAAAATAAGTAAGTCCAGTCAGCACTGCTGGTTCTTTACCTGGTCAGAACACCAGTACCACATTGAGGGTATGGACATGCCCAGGATCACCCCCGGCCAGGGCAGGTCAGAGGTCACAGGGTGACGGAATATGTGAAAGGCATCCTCACGTGGGATTCCGCAGGTGGTGTTGGGCACTCGGATGGAGGGAATGGCCTGAGGATACTTGTCCAGGACAGCCTGAAATCCCCCAACCTCTGCAAAACCTTCACAGCGACATTGAGAAGAGTATATTATTATTGTATTAAAGGCTTCAGGACTTCAATCAACATCATTGTCATGGTCACTCACTGAAGCCCATCAGGATCAGGGCTCCGATCACCATGACGAGAGTCTGAACCGCATCGGTGTAGATCACTGCTGCCAGACCACCTGTGACCACATCAGTGAAGAAATGCTTTAGCAGATTATAAGACTTCCTCATTTATGATTCTCTGAGAATAGTGATGTCCACATTGCAACTATTACATTTTTCCATCTGATGAATGATCACAAAAAAAAAAATTTATGAAAATAGGGAAGTCCACACTGGAGCTATAACATTTTTCCATCTGATGAACGATCACAAAAAAACAACAACATTTGGTTACACTTTATTTTCGCAACACTGAACTCATACGTCATCAGCCTGCTGCTTCCGTGTACAGTCGGCGCAAGCTACATTAAAATGATTATTACGTTTTGAATATGGATATTTTTCTTACAATCGCACCAGGCCTTTGTTCACCACCCGGAGCCATGTGAGACACTTTTTTTATGGATGGGCGCTTTTTATTTAACTTATTTTGGACTGATGCATGCAACACCCGCTGAGTTGCATTAAACAGCTTGAAAGATCAAAGACCATCTTTAATATAACTCCGACTGGATTCGTCTGAAAGAAGAAAGTCATATACACCTAGGATGACTTGAGGGTGAGTAATGTATGGGCTAATTTTCATTTTTGGGTGAAATAACCCTTTAAGTACTGAGTAATATTAATTAACTACATGCACTTACTATATGTGACCCTGGACCACAAAACCAGTCATAAGGGTAAATTTTTCGAAATTGAGATTTATACATAAAATTATACATTATAATAAATAAGCTTTCCATTGATGTAGGGTTTGTTAGGATAGAACAATATTTGGCAGAGATACAACTATTTGAACATTTGGAATCTGAGGGTGCAAAAAAAATCAAAATATTGAGAAAATAGCCTTTAAAGCGGTCTAAATTAAGTTCTTAGCAATGCATATTACTAATCAAAAATTAAGTTTCAATATATTTACAGTAGGAAATGTACAAAATATCTTCATGGAACATGATCTTTACTTAATATCCTAATGATTTTTGGCATAAAAGAAAAATCAATAAGTTTGACCCATACAATGTATTTTTGGCTATTGCTACAAATATACCCCAGCGACTTAAGACTGGTTTTGCGCTCCAGGGTCACATAAGGTTAGGGTTAGAATTAGGGTTTGGTTTAGGGGTACTTGCATGTAATTATGCATAATTCATTGTTGTTATTATAATAGTAAGTACATGTAACGTGCAACAAGTACACCTTAAAATAAAGTGTTACCAAACATTTTATGAGAATAGTGAAATCCACACTGCAACTATAACATTTTTATAACACACACAAAAAAAAGCTGCCTGACTTTAGCTGCTTGCACATTTAATGCTTGCAGCAGACAACATAACCTTGCAGACTTATAATAAACAGAGCGTTATCATCTGTGATGTGGATGCTAATATAGTTATCAGTCTTGGTGTGAACGGACCTCAACTATAACTATAAAGTTTCAATAATCGTGAATCAAATTCTGTGAGAATGGGGACAGCCACACCACAACTATAACAATAATGACACAGAGGAACGATATTGTTGGAATAACTTTCAAAAGGATTCCCGCTGGTGAACCATAAAAACACTAATAGACAATCAGAATACATGTGACTTCAAAGCAGTAGTTTTATTTATTTATTTAGGCTATTTGATGTGTAGAGGTTTTTTTTAATTAGTAAAATTAAGTAAGCAAGTAAGCAGTAGTTTTATATATTTTTACCATAGACATACAAAATATTTTTTAAGATTTTAGTGCTCCCTATTTACTGCTGCAAATTATTACTGTCATAAAGCAATTAGTAATTTTTTTTGCTGAATTTTGTACCCACTCACACAAGACATTTGAAGAGACTGAGGGAAAGAAACAGATAATAAAGAGAACATTATCGTGCTTTAGTGTGGGCGCTAATACAGTTATCATTATAGTTATCGTTCTTGGTGTAAACAGCCCTAAAAAGTGATCAAATATCTGACCTGTAATGGTATACAGAGCGGTAATGGCAAGAAGCAAAACCACAGCGAGGTAGATGTTCCACTGCAGAGCCTGCTGGATGAACACAGCTCCTGCATACATGTCCACCTGCACACAGAGCAACACAGTGTAATTGCCAGAGCTGATCAGCAAATCCGCTCTGGTAATTACACTTTTAAATTTAGCATTCTTACTGATATTTTTGTGAAGATGTAGATAAATAGATATAAAACACAAAGAAATAACTGTATTCTTTTTCCACCAAATCTTTTCTGTAGATACTCGGGCATTGTTGTGACCTGCAAAATAATGTAAAATCATTTTAATTCACAGGAATTGCAAAAACAACCAGATGAACACAGTTGCATATATATATATACATATACAGTGGGTACGGAAAGTATTCAGACCCCCACAAAACCAGTCATAAGGGTAAATTTTTCGAAATTGAGATTTATACATAAAATTATACATTATAATAAATAAGCTTTCCATTGATGTAGGGTTTGTTAGGATAGAACAATATTTGGCAGAGATACAACTATTTGAACATTTGGAATCTGAGGGTGCAAAAAAAATCAAAATATTGAGAAAATAGCCTTTAAAGCGGTCTAAATTAAGTTCTTAGCAATGCATATTACTAATCAAAAATTAAGTTTCAATATATTTACAGTAGGAAATGTACAAAATATCTTCATGGAACATGATCTTTACTTAATATCCTAATGATTTTTGGCATAAAAGAAAAATCAATAAGTTTGACCCATACAATGTATTTTTGGCTATTGCTACAAATATACCCCAGCGACTTAAGACTGGTTTTGCGCTCCAGGGTCACATAAGGTTAGGGTTAGAATTAGGGTTTGGTTTAGGGGTACTTGCATGTAATTATGCATAATTCATTGTTGTTATTATAATAGTAAGTACATGTAACGTGCAACAAGTACACCTTAAAATAAAGTGTTACCAAACATTTTATGAGAATAGTGAAATCCACACTGCAACTATAACATTTTTATAACACACACAAAAAAAAGCTGCCTGACTTTAGCTGCTTGCACATTTAATGCTTGCAGCAGACAACATAACCTTGCAGACTTATAATAAACAGAGCGTTATCATCTGTGATGTGGATGCTAATATAGTTATCATTCTTGGTGTGAACGGACCTCAACTATAACTATAAAGTTTCAATAATCGTGAATCAAATTCTGTGAGAATGGGGACATCCACACCACAACTATAACAATAATGACACAGAGGAACGATATTGTTGGAATAACTTTCAAAAGGATTCCCGCTGGTGAACCATAAAAACACTAATAGACAATCAGAATACATGTGACTTCAAAGCAGTAGTTTTATTTATTTATTTAGGCTATTTGATGTGTAGAGTTTTTTTTTAATTAGTAAAATTAAGTAAGCAAGTAAGCAGTAGTTTTATATATTTTTACCATAGACATACAAAATATTTTTTAAGATTTTGGTGCTCCCTATTTACTGCTGCAAATTATTACTGTCATAAAGCAATTAGTAATTTTTCTGCTGAATTTTGTACCCACTCACACAAGACATTTGAAGAGACTGAGGGAAAGAAACAGATAATAAAGAGAACATTATCGTGCTTTAGTGTGGGCGCTAATACAGTTATCATTATAGTTATCGTTCTTGGTGTAAACAGCCCTAAAAAGTGATAAAATATCTGACCTGTAATGGTATACAGAGCGGTAATGGCAAGAAGCAAAACCACAGCGAGGTAGATGTTCCACTGCAGAGCCTGCTGGATGAACACAGCTCCTGCATACATGTCCACCTGCACACAGAGCAACACAGTGTAATTGCCAGAGCTGATCAGCAAATCCGCTCTGGTAATTACACTTTTAAATTTAGCATTCTTACTGATATTTTTGTGAAGATGTAGATAAATAGATATAAAACACAAAGAAATAACTGTATTCTTTTTCCACCAAATCTTTTCTGTAGATACTCGGGCATTGTTGTGACCTGCAAAATAATGTAAAATCATTTTAATTCACAGGAATTGCTATATACTATATATTTATACACACACACACACTCTACCTTTCAAAAGTTTTGAGTCTGTAAACTTTTTTCAAGGAAATGTATTCAGCAAGGACACATTAAACTGGTTAAAAGTAACAGGAAATACTTTTACAATCAATGTGGTAACACTTTATAATAACCTTCATTAATAAATCATTAACAAACATTATATCATGCTTAAAGGATCATAGGTTAATATAAATTCACATAGCTAGAAATGTTTACTAATAAACTTATTAAACATTACCTAATGATTAACAGATCATTATTTAGTGTAAATTAAAATGCTTACAAATGTCATTAAAATTATATGATTCATTAAATTAAATATATGAATTAAATATGTCATTAAATATATGAACTGAAGTTAAATGACATTTTTTTAGCATTCAAAAGTACAATAACAAATAATCTTTTAATCATTGTAGAATTTCTGTTAAAATCATTTGTAGATTTTTAAGAAGTGCATGGTCGTATGAATTGAAAATTTAATGACATATGTAAGCATTAACTAATGATTTGTTAAGCATTATATCATATTTGTTAATGATTTATTAATGAAAGTTATTATAAAGTGTTACCAACTGTAGTAACGATGCTGAAAATTCAGCTTTGCCATCACAAAAATAACACGTTAAAATAATGTAATTATATTTCACAGTATTACTGTTTTTATCAAATAAATGCAGCCTTTGTGAGCATATAAGACTTATTTTTTAAAAAAAATTTGAAAAAATTTACCAACTCCAAACTTTTGAAGTAGTACATACATATTTTTTTTCTTTTTTTTTTTAAATAAATCAAATTTATTGCTTGAGATCTGTTAATACATATACATACATATGCAACTTTTGAACTTTGATTGTAAAAGTATTTCCTGTCACTTTTAACCATTTTAATGCGTCCTTGCTGAATAAAGGTATTCATTTCCTTGAAAAACGTTTACAGACTCATTATATATATATATATATATATATATACACTTCATTAATAAATCATTAACAAACATTATATCATGCTTAAAGGATCATAGGTTAATATAAATTCACATAGCTAGAAATGTTTACTAATAAACTTATTAAACATTACCTAATGATTAACAGATCATTATTTCGTGTAAATTAAAATGCTTACAAATGTCATTAAAATTATATGATTCATTAAATTAAATATATGAATTAAATATGTCATTAAATATATGAACTGAAGTTAAATTACATTTTTTTAGCATTCAAAAGTACAATAACAAATAATCTTTTAATCATTGCAGAATTTCTGTTAAAATCATTTGTAGATTTTTAAGAAGTGCATGGTCGTATGAATTGAAAATTTAATGACATATGTAAGCATTAACTAATGATTTGTTAAGCATTATATCATATTTGTTAATGATTTATTAATGAAAGTTATTATAAAGTGTTACCTTGCTTGAAATAAAATGAACTTAAACGTTAACTGAAATAAAATAATATGTAAAAAACTAACTTATTTTAATTCAGCTAGTTGCCAAGGCAGCTTTTATTTTTCTCATTTAGTTAAAGCTGCAGTCCGTAACTTTTTTTGGTTAAAAATGATCCGAAATCATTTGATCAAGTACATAACCAGCCAGTGTTCAAAACTATCACCTTACTTTAGCCCGATTCACAACGGTTAGTTTATAATAATGTTTGCTAATTTGAGTGGTACGGGTAGGTTTTTGCGGGAAATTCGAGCTTGGCACTGCGTCATTACGTCACGTCTGTAAACATAAAGAAGTTGTCCCGGCTACTAGGCTATCGCATGTGAGGATCCTGCAGGTGGCCGATCGTTTATAGCCTTTTCTCAAAGCAGCCAGAATAATTAAATGTATCATTTTGATGGCGGATTGTAATCCATAAAGGATTTTGTGTTTATGAAACACATGTGAATGAAATTAAATTATATTCCAGTTATAAATGTGCTTCTTATTACAGATACCCTGGGATTACAAAGATTTGTATTTCAAAGAAAACCAGTTCGAAGGGAGCATAGTTTGCTTTGTGGGTTAAAAGAATTTCTTAAATGAAATTCGAAGAGTAGGACAAATTAGATTAGACTGTGCAGAAATGTAAATCTACACGCTAATACACACTATAGGCCTACTCATAGTCACCAATGCTGATGTTGCTAACATTAATCATTTGAGAATAAAGTATAACAATAATAATAATTTGAACAGTTTGATGTGATATGAGCTAACCGACCTTTAGATTTAATCACCATTGGTAGCGAGATTTATGGTAATGCTTTTTTCCTCAGTTGGTCAGAACAAACGTGGCAGACTTGTTACTTACTTGCTCAGATGGCAATATACGGTGAAAATTCATATTTGGGTCATATTCCAAGACATAGGCTAGAATCTATGATTGCGAAGTACAGTAAATATCCACACCGGTGCGGTGACTGACTGCCACACA
>NW_015505184.1:47817-52809 GCF_001515645.1 Sinocyclocheilus grahami
CTAGATAATTTCGCACACAGCTGCAATTCCAGGTTTTCAAACAGAGATGGCGACAAAGAGGCAAAACTTACGAACTGCAGCTTTAAACGAAGTACTAAAATAACTAAAACTAAATAAACTAAAACAGATACTGTAAATAAAAATTTATAAAAAACTTAAAAAATAAGATAGGACCACTAGGAAGATGTTTCGCAAAAACTCAAACAGAAATGGCATTATACTCGCATTTTCTGATTTCAAATCCAAATCTGATAAAGAAACCATACAAAAAACATATTTCCTCACAGATTTACTGGATTTAATCAATTTTACTCTTGATAGAAGTGAGAAATATATGCAAAAATGCACTCTCAGAAAAAAAAGGTACAAAAGCTGCCACTGGGGCGGTACCTTTTCAAAAGGCACACCTTTGTACCTAAACAGTCCATATTGGTTACTTAAAGGTACATATTAGCACCTAAAGTGTACATATCAGTACCTAAAAGGTACAAAAGTGTACCTTTTGAAAAGACACTGCCCCAGTGACAGCTTTTGTACCTTTTTTTCTGAGAGTGTGCTTACAGCAGCCTGCATGATAAATATTTTTCAGGTTTCATTAAGGTGTAAAGATTTATTTTAGTATTGAAGTTTGTAAAAGCATTTGTATTATCTTCTGCCTCAAAATATCTGAAAATATAAAGGTTTCCCACTACTTTTGACCAGTGAATTTCCATGACTTTTCAAGTAACTGTTCATAATACCGAATTAAACGTTTGGTTAAGATTGCATTTCTAAAGTGTAATTTAGAAACGTTTAAAACTAGTTTTAAAAAGAACAAGGCCTAAAAATTATCATTGTAAAATGTGACCTTTAGCCTAAACCTGAAAATCACAAACGGTCAGTGCTAATACTAGTTACCCATACTAATTAATACGCAAGTATGTATACTAAATAACAAAACATAATTTTACTGATTTAGTCAGTTTTACTTTAAATGGGCAAGTAAAAGTGCAATAACAGCAACCTAAACAAAAATCTAAACTCTGTATTGTGCAGTATATAGTATATAAAGTTGTTTTTAAAGTTGATCAAGGTGTTTGCAAGAAAATTTAAAAAATATATTTGTTAGTAGTAGTCCATTAGTCAATTCTAATTCTTAGTGATACTAATTAATACCCATTAATGTTCACATATGCACATTAAATATCATTCACACCCATCAAAAATAAAACCAACAAGCACACTAACATAACGTAAAGTGCTTTCTCAGCCTGAAGAACCGAAGAAAGCTGAATCACAGATCTCAACATTTCTTATACACATCTAGCCATTACATAAACGAATAAAGAGAAATAGAGGAACAAAAGTTAAAGACTCACCTAAATAACGGGTCAGAAACAGACGGAGGTCTTTAACTTAATAAATGGTCCATTTAAATAGGACAGTAGGGCCTCCTCAGTTTCTCTCAGCAGCATAGAGATCAAAGGGATCAAACTCCACTCGCCTTCATGTAACACTTCACGCTGGTTAAAATGTAAGGGCATTTTATTACCAAAACAGTAATGACAACAGAACAATGTTGCAACATCCCTTATACAGAGTTACTTCATAACTTTAGTAGTTTGTGTATTTTTTGCATTTACTATATCACCAGATATTCGACTTATGGCACTTTCAAGTTCAGGTCGTTCATTTTTTTCTTTGGGCCATCATCCCATCCATGATGAGAACATGAAATTAGCTATTAACATTGTGAAACATGTCCTAAAAATAAAAGAATTAAAAACAACAAGTAAAATACAAAGCATGTAGCAAACTTTACTGACATTGAAAAAATGAGCCATAAATTATAAATAACAATAATGACAGCTAGGAAATGTGCTATGATCATACATACATTTTCTTTTTTCATATTACAAGCTCCTTGTACATTCAGTGGTGATAAAAAAAAAAAGGCAAAGATGAGTTCACATGATAAACATTAGGCCTACTATATAAAGATTTTTACACCTGGAAAACCAGTCAACACTTCGATAAAGGCTCAATCATATGTGTAATTTTTATTTTTATTTACAAATCATACAGAAAGTTCCATATAATCCTTTAAACATTCATTATAACTCAGTGCAATGGACAGAATGATACAAGAATCATATGATTCACTATGATAATAAGGAATTAAGAGCAGCACAAAAGTTAAATGTTAATTAAAAGTTAATATTTAAAAATACCAAATGCATATTATGAAGTCATAATCTAGCTCATCATTGTTTTCCATAGCTAGTAAAGCAATAATATAAGAACCGCATCTCTTGTACAATAATATATCTTGATCTATGCACTTTGCACTTATACATTCTGTGTATGAGGAATTACTTTTTATCATTTAAGACATTAATTCATCAAAATATTGGTTTACAGTACAATGACCAACTAACAACTCCAACCCAGGTTGTTTAAATACATTTAAGCAGAATTAAGACACATTGTTAAAGCACTTCTCCTAAACAACAACTTCATTAAAATATCAAGTCAGTCAAGATCTGACATTCACAGTCCTAATTACATTCTACGTTAAATATCTTATCGAACTGCGCTTATTATGATTTACAAAATCCCCAATCAATTTTGCCCCAACTTTTAACTCCATTCTTGGTTTTTGAGTGCCAAGAACAATCACACAGTCCATCCTGTAAATAACGTGCTAGACCAAATCTGATCAAATGTTTTAAAGCAATTTATAATCTTTCCCTGTACCTTTTGCTCTACTACAGAAGCTTTCCTGTCCAATCTGTGCCTGAGAGTTCACCTTTATAACTCGCCAGGACCCTGGTGCTTGTGCATTAGATTGCTACTGTACACATGTCCTTGAATTACCATAAGGCTATTACTAAATTTATACAGGACAGGCATAGGAGTGGACAGTATGTAAGTGAACATTTATGTACTGTAAGTCTGTATGTATTTGCTTGTATGAGTATGTTTGCCTCATGTTGGGTGGTTTCTTCACCAGGCTACAGGAGAGGTCGTGTGAGGGCTCCTGGGGCTGCGTGGAGGGTTTTCTGTAGTCTGGATATCACTCAAAGCCCTCTAAATTCAGCAGCACACAACAAACATATTGAAATACATATATAACACCTTTAAACTGCATTTAAACCATGGTCACTCTTAAAAATAAAGGTTCAAAAAGAGGGTTATCATAACAATGAAACTTAAAAAAACATTTTGGGTTTCCTAAAGAACCTTTCAGTGAAGTGATTAAATTTGGATATAATCTTGGAAATATTTAGCATTACATCACTTGGTCAACAATGGATCTTCCGTAGTGAATTTGTATTTTTGGTCAGAAAGGAAGGTTTAACGTTAAAACACCTGATGATTGATTTGTTTCTTACAAACATGCAGCTTTTCGCTTCACAACACATTAATTGATGCACTGTAGTCGTGTGGATTATTATTATGTTTTTATCAGCTGTTTGGACCCTCATTCTGACGGCACCCATTCACTGCAGAGGATCTTGCCCATTTCTTGCTCACCAATGCTACATTTCTCCAAATCTGTTCTGATGAAGAAACAAAATCATCTACATATTGGATGGCCTGAGGGTGAGTACATTTTCACTTTGGGTGAACTATTCCTTTAAAATAACGTCTCGGTTACGTATGTAACCCTCGTTCCCTGAAGGAGGGAACGGAGATGTCACGTCGGTGACCGACAAATTGGGATCTTGCTTCGAGAGACCAATCTACTTCGAGAGTAAACTAAACGAGCCAATGGACATTGGCATGCATTAATTGCATCCAGCTGCCACTGATCACTGATCAGCATAAAAAGCCAGCCAATCCAACGCATACCAGGTTTTTGCTGAGGAGCCGAGCCGGTGACCCGACCGCTCAGCGGGGGTACAGCAGCCGTGGTGACGGGACGTGACGTCTCCGTTCCCTCCTTCAGGGAACGAGGGTTACATATGTAACCGAGACGTTATCGTAGCACTACCCACTCAGTGAGATTGGATAACACTGGGAAAACGTACCCGTTCCACTTGGAACAGGAACGTTGCGGAAGCCCCATCCTTCCCGAAAGAGGTTTCGGAAGCACTTACACATATGACATCCATTTAGGTGCATATGGAAGATTAGAGGCGATTGTAACCCTAATGGAAATGGCAGAAGTCTGCCGGGGAAACACGGGCTCTGAGGCTATACAGTGGACTTTACACATATGGAACCCAGCCCTCTACCGGTTCTCACGGATTCCTCGAATGAGGGTCTGGCGCCGGACGTTCCGCCACGTCTGGCTGCCGAGGGGATGGAGGAGCTTGACAGGGTCTACAGTACGGACTCTCTGGAGCGGTTTTAGCAAGCCGACACTAAACCGGGGCCTCTCAGTGCCTCTACCCGTTTGAGGTGAGAACACAGGAGGATACCACGGACCCTGGGTGCACCTGCAGCGGAATATGCAAGCCAGGCCCCGTACGACAACCTCTCCCCCTCCGCTACCTCCGGTCTTCGAGATCTCCACCCGGAACTGCTTCACTCCCCTCCACGAGATGGAATGCGACGCTGTGACCGTCGGAGACTCCATCGTCCGGCACGTCCGTGCTACGATAGCTGAAGGTAAAGTGCACACCCACTGTTTCCCTGGTGCTCGTGTTCTCGATGTTTCTGCCCAGATACCCGCGATCCTGAAGGGCGACGAGAGCCCTGGAGTGGTCGTGCTTCATGCCGGGGTTAACGACACCAAGCTGCGGCAGACGGAAACACTGAAGAGGGACTTCAGGAGCCTGATCGAGACGGTGCGCAGTACATCGCCCGTGACGACGATCATCGTGTCAGGACCGCTTCCTACGTATCGACGAGGACATGAAAGGTTCAGTAGACTTTTTGCTTTAAATGAATGGTTATTGTCATGGTGTTAAGAACAGAAACTGCTCTTTGTTAATAATTGGAATCTTTTCTGGGAGCGTCCTAGGCTTTTTCGCACTGATGGCCTGCACCCCAGCAGAGTCGGAG
>NW_015505184.1:52903-99869 GCF_001515645.1 Sinocyclocheilus grahami
CCTTAAATGATAGAAGTACTTGCGCTGTCCAATCTATAAAGAATGTGTCTGTTCCCCGAATAGTGAGGTCAAAATATAAATTTAATGCAGGATCTAGAAAAAAATCTGATCATGATTAAACCAGAAAAATTTCAAATAAATGAATTTTTAAAGTTTGGGCTCCTAAACATTAGATCACTCTCACCCAAAGCAGTTATTGTAAATTAAATAATCACAGATAATAGTTTTGATGTACTCTGCTTGACTGAAACCTGGCTAAAACCAAATGATTATATTGGTCTAAATGAGTCTACTCCACCAAGCTACTGTTATAAGCATGAGCCCCGTCAGACTGGTCGTGGCGGCGGTGTTGCAACAATATATAGTGATATTCTCAATGTTGACAGGATACAGGTTTAACTCATTTGAAATACTTCTGCTTAATATTACACTATCAGATATGCAAAAGAAAAAAAGAAATTCTCTTGCTCTGGCTACTGTGTATAGACCACCAGGGCCGTATACAGATTTCCTAAAAGAATTTGCAGATTTCCTCTCAGACCTATTGGTTACTGTTGATAAAGCGCTAATTGTCGGAGATTTTAATATTCACGTTGATAATACAAATGATGCATTAGGACTTGCGTTTACTGACCTAATAAACTCTTTTGGAGTGTATTTACTACACTTTATTAATTTATACTATATCATAATGTAGTATTAACTACAATGATAATCAGTGAGTTACTATAGGATACTATGAAAATACAGTGTGTTCTGGTGTTCAGTAAATGGTGCTCTGTACCACTCTGTACTTTTCGAAACCGGTTTGGATAAATATAATTTGTATCGTCGTCTAATGGACATTTTGTAAGGCAAACAAACAAAAAAAAAATTTATATATATATATATATATTTTTTACAATAAATTAATTACATAACAACAATTATTAGCTCTTGCGCTACTGACATACGTGACGCTTTGCGCCAGTCGCGCGGTCTTCAGCAAACAAACTTTAAAGACGTTGGAAGCAAGAAAGTTTAAGTAACGTCAAATTTTTCCTACTGGTGAGATTGGATTGGGGAGCTCTCGTGGTTACAAGGAGCGCCAAATTACCCTTTCCAAATGTGGGTAGGCCTACTGAACTGACCAAACAGAAGACCACACTTCCCAGCAAAGATACTGGCAGTGGTAAGTTAAGTCTCTTATTAACCTTTTCAGTTCACTTACTATCTCATGATTTATCGGTTAAAGCGCAGTGTAGTCTTTAACTACCTCATCAAATTGAAAAAGGTTAGAGAAAAACGTACTGCGCCATGGTACAACAGTAATACCCATTCTCTCAAGAAAGAAACTCGTAGTCTTGAGCGCAAATGGAGAAAAACTAACTTGGAGGTTGTTTTGCGTGTAAAAACAGTATGTCCAGCTATAGACCGGCTCTAAAAGCTGCCAGGGCCGAGCATATCCATAAACTCATAGAAAATAACCAAAACAATCCAAGGTTTTTATTTAGCACAGTGGCTAGATTAACAAATAACCAGACGCCACCCGATCTAAATATTCCCTCACAGTTTAATAGTAATGACTTTATGAATTTCTTCACTGATAAAATAGATAACATCAGAAATACAATAATAAATGTAGTTTCTACAGCATATAATACTTCAGCTTCATTCATCGCACCAAAAGATAAACTGCAGTGCTTTACAACTATAGGACAGGAAGAGCTAAATAAACTTATCACTGCATCTAAACCAACAACATGCCTGTTAGATCCTGTACCCACTAAATTACTAAAAGAGTTGTTACCAGTAGCAGAAGAACTGCTTCTCAATATTATTAACTCATCGTTGTCTTTAGGTCACGTCCCAAAACCATTCAAGCTGGCGGTTATTAAGCCTCTTATTAAGAAACCACAACTAGATCCTAGTGAACTGACAAATTACAGACCCATCTCAAATCTTCCTTTAATGTAGGAATGTACCCAAAAGACTGTACACAGAATCTCTTGGATTACAATTTGCAACTAGACGGATGTACTGTTACTTCCTTTCCTGCAAAAAAATGATCTCTATGAAGAATTTCAGTCAGGTTTCAGGCCTCACAGAAACTGCACTTGTTAAAATTACAAATGACTTTGTCCATGGACTTCTTGCGTCAGACTAAGGCTGCATCTCATTGCTAGTTTTACTTGATCTTAGTGCTGCATTCGACACTATATATCATGACATACTCATAGATCGATTACAAAACTATACAGGTATTCAAGGGCAGGCTTTAAGATGGTTTAGATCCTACCTGTCCGATCGCTACCACTTTGTTAATTTAAATGGGGAGTCATCTCAATTATCACCAGTAAAATATGTATATTGAGTGCCACAAGGATCTGCCCTAGGTCCTCTGCTATTTTCAATATACATGTTGTCCCTTGGTAATATTATTAGAAAATACGGGATTAGTTTCCACTGTTATGGTGATGATACTCAACTATATATCTCAACAAGACCAGATGAAACTTCTAAATTATCTAAGCTAACAAAGTGTGTTAAAAATGTAAAAGATTGGATGACCAATAATTTTCTCTTATTAAATTTGGATAAGAGAGAGATATTACTTATTGGACCAAAAGACAGAATATCTTGGATTACAATTTGCAACTAGACAGATGTACTGTTATTTCCTCTACAGTCAAAAATCTGGGTGTTATATTAGATAGCAACTTGTCTTTTGAAATTTATTTCCCATGTTACAAAAACAGCATTCTTCCATCTTAGAAACATTGCCAAGTTACAAAACATGTTACCTGTTTCTGATGCAGAAAAGCTAGTTCATGCATTCATGACCTCTAGACTGGACTATTGTAATGCACTGCTAGGTGGTTGTCCTGCATCTTCAATAAACAAGCTACAGGTAGTCCAAAATGCAGCGGCTAGAGTCCTTACCAGGTCAAGAAAATATGATCATATTACCCCAATTTTAGTCTCTGCACTGGTTACCTATTAAGTTCCGTATCAGTTACAAAATATTATTACTTACCTATAAGGCCCTTAATGGGTTAGCTCCTGCGTACCTGACTAGTCTTCTACCACGCTACAATCCATCACGCTCCCTAAGGTCGCAAAACTCTGGACTTTTGGTAGTACCTAGGATAGCAAAGTCCACTACAGGAGGTAGAGCTTTTTCGCATTTGGCTCCCAAACTCTAGAATAGCCTTCCTGATAACGTTCGGGGTTCAGACACACTCTCTCAGTTTAAATCTAGATTTACGTCTTTAACTGATTACGTCTTTAATTGATTTTTCCGTACATTTCTGCCATAGGTACATTAACTGACAGCCACCACTGATAAGCTACCACTAAATATTGTAGAAACTTAATTTGCTGTAAAGTTGCCTTGCAACGATTTGTATCGTGAAAAGCGCTATACAAATAAACTTGAATTGAAAAACTTGAATTGAATACCAGCTCCACACGAAGGCTATAGAATCTAGCAAATGTGTTGGGGGTCGCCCAGCCCGCAGCTTTACCAATATCTGTCAGCAAGGCGCCACGAGCAACCTGAGCAGGCAGGGCATACCCTGTGCCTGATAAGTCATGGTGATGGCATCCATAATCCAGTGGGCCATCCTCTGCTTAGAGACGGCACTCCCCTTCTGCCACCGTAACAGACAAAGAGCTGGTCTGAGGTCCTGAAGCTTTGTGTCCAGTCTACATAGCATCTCGAAGCTCGGACAGGACAAAGCAAAGCTAAGGCTGGGTCTGCCTCCTCCGGGGGCAGCGCTTGCAGGCTCACCACCTGATCCCTGAAGGGAGTAGTGGGAACCTTGGGCACATAGCTGGGCTAGGGCCTCAAGATTACCTGGGCCGGCCCAATCTCTAGGCACGAATCGTCGACTGAAAATGCGTGCAGGTCCCCTACCCTCTTGATGGAGGCAAGTGCAAGCAGGAGCAAAGTTTTCATAGATAGAAACTTCAGCTCAACTGACTGCAAAGGCTCAAAAGGGCCCTGCTGTAGTGTTTTGCACCTGAGACAGGTCCCAAGAGGGTATGGAGGGGGGCCGGGGAGGATTTAACCTTCTCGCCCCCCTAAGGAACCTGATGACCAGGTCATGCTTCCCTACCAACTTCCCCTCCACGGGGTCATGGTGAGCAGCAATCACAGTGACATAAAGGGTGGAGGGAGACAAACCCTGCTGCAAAAAGGAAAGCACGACCCTGATCGGGCATGTCCGGGGGTCTTCTCGGTGAGAAGAACACCACTCGACGAACAGGTTCCACTTCAAGGTGTAAGCTTGTCTCGTAGACGGTGCTCGCGCCGAAGTGATGGTTTCAACTACCTGCTGGGGTAGGTCATCTAGAACCTCCGCGTCCCTTCCAGGGACCAGACATGAAATTTCCAGAGGTCTGGACGCGGGTACGACCGGGTGCACAGTCTCTGAGTCAGTAGATCCTTCCTCAGAGGAATCTGCCAGGGTGGGGCTGTTGCGAGGAGCATTCGTTCGGGGAACCAGGTACGAATGGGCCAATATGGCGCCACAAGCAGGACCTGCTCCTCATACTTGCGCAGGCCCTGCGGCCAGCTGTGTGCCAGTGCGTCCATGCCGAGTGTTCTATCGGTCAGGGAGTAGAACAACTGCCAGTGAGAGGTTTCTGGAGAGGCAAACAGGTCTACCTGAGCGGCTCCGAAACGTCTCCAAATCAGCTGGACCAAAGTCTCCATTCTCCCGGGAGCATAGCTCGTGACAGCTAGTCGGCCGTACGGTTGAGCAGACCCGGAATGTGAATGGCACGAAGTGACCTCAGAACCTTCCGACTCCAAAGGAGGAGGTGGCGGGCGAGTTGCGACATGCGACGGGAGCGTAGACCACCTTGTCGGTTGATGTATGCAACGGCCGCCGTGTTGTCCGTTCGGACCAGCACGTGCTTGCCTCGTAAGCGCCCTTTCAGACGGTTCAAGGCAAGGCACACCGCTAACAACTCTAGGCAATCCTCTTGATGGAGGCAAGTGCAAGCAGGAGCAAAGTTTTCATAGATAGAAACTTCAGCTCAACTGACTGCAAAGGCTCAAAAGGGCCCTGCTGTAGTGTTTTGCACCTGAGACAGGTCCCAAGAGGGTATGGAGGGGGGCCGGGGAGGATTTAACCTTCTCGCCCCCCTAAGGAACCTGATGACCAGGTCATGCTTCCCTACCAACTTCCCCTCCACGGGGTCATGGTGAGCAGCAATCACAGTGACATAAAGGGTGGAGGGAGACAAACCCTGCTGCAAAAAGGAAAGCACGACCCTGATCGGGCATGTCCGGGGGTCTTCTCGGTGAGAAGAACACCACTCGACGAACAGGTTCCACTTCAAGGTGTAAGCTTGTCTCGTAGACGGTGCTCGCGCCGAAGTGATGGTTTCAACTACCTGCTGGGGTAGGTCATCTAGAACCTCCGCGTCCCTTCCAGGGACCAGACATGAAATTTCCAGAGGTCTGGACGCGGGTACGACCGGGTGCACAGTCTCTGAGTCAGTAGATCCTTCCTCAGAGGAATCTGCCAGGGTGGGGCTGTTGCGAGGAGCATTCGTTCGGGGAACCAGGTACGAATGGGCCAATATGGCGCCACAAGCAGGACCTGCTCCTCATACTTGCGCAGGCCCTGCGGCCAGCTGTGTGCCAGTGCGTCCATGCCGAGTGTTCTATCGGTCAGGGAGTAGAACAACTGCCAGTGAGAGGTTTCTGGAGAGGCAAACAGGTCTACCTGAGCGGCTCCGAAACGTCTCCAAATCAGCTGGACCAAAGTCTCCATTCTCCCGGGAGCATAGCTCGTGACAGCTAGTCGGCCGTACGGTTGAGCAGACCCGGAATGTGAATGGCACGAAGTGACCTCAGAACCTTCCGACTCCAAAGGAGGAGGTGGCGGGCGAGTTGCGACATGCAACGGCAGCATAGACCACCTTGTCGATTGATGTACGCAACGGTCGCCGTGTTATCCGTTCGGACAAGCACGTGCTTGCCTCGTAAGCACCCTTTGAGATGGTTGAAGGCAAGGCGCACCGCTAGCAACTCCAGGCAATTGATAACAACTCTAGGCAATTGATATGCCAGTGCAGTTGGGGGCCCATCCACACCCCCGAAAGTTGTTCTTGGCCCCCCAGCCGTGTAAACCCCAGCATGCCTGGAGACCTGTTCTAGGGGCACTCCTGCCCGGAAAAACGCAAGGTCTGACCACGGGGTGAAGGTTTGGCGACAGGCCAGTGTAACTTGGACCCGGTGAGTGCCGCGCAGCCACGCCCACCTCGGGACTCAGCCATGAAGCCAGTGCTGAAGCGTTCTCATATGAAACAGGTGTAACTGCCGCTGCAGCTGCCATATGCCCCAGGAGCCTCTGAAATCGTTTCAGTTAGACCTCTGTCCTGCCCTTGAATGAATTCAAGCAGTTCAGCACCGACCGTGCACGTTCCTTTGTGAGGCGTGCTGTCTGTTCAACCGAATCTAACTCCATATCGAGAAAAGAGATCCTCTGCACAGGGGAGAGTTTACTCTCCCAGCTGACCCGAAGATCCAACTGGCTGAGGTGCCGGAGCACCAAGTCCCTGTGTTCGCACAACTGAGCCTGAGACTGAGCTAGTATAAGCCAATCGTCGAGATAGTTGAGGATACGAACACCCTGCTCTCTGAGGGGACAAGAGCCCCCTGCGCGACTTTCGTGAAGACACAGGGAGACAGGGGCAGCCTGAAGGGCAGGACCTTGTACTGATATGCACGTCCCTCGAACGCGAACCGCAGAAATGGTCTATGGTGCGGAAGGATCGACACATGAAAGTACGCGTCCTTCAGGTCGATCGCTGCAAACCAATCTCAGGGACGGATGCACCCGAAGATGCATTTCTGCATCTTGAACAGTAACCGGTGAAGGTCCCGGTTCAAGACACGCAGGTCCAAGATTGGTCGTAACCCACCGCGATCTCCGCACGCAAGACAGGAGCATCGGCCGCCACTGAAGCGGATTCCACTGAACTTTGGGGGACGCTGGGCGAACTGAATCGCATTGCCGAGGCTGATGGTCCACAGAAGCCAGCGAGACAGGCTGGGTAGCACTAGCCAGGCACCCAGATACCATGCAAGTGGGACCAACGGAACCACCACCGTAACTGCAGTGGGGCAGTGAGGTGGAACGCAGGGACCCAACTCGGGCGGGACCGAAGAGGGGTCTGAATGAGTGGTGCAACGCTTACCTGGTTCCACAGTTTGGCAGAGGGTGCATGAGTAGGGCCTTTGTTGACGCTCTCGAACCGCCCACTGCTGCCTGCTGGTGATGGAGGAGGATGAGTGTGGTCCGGTGCTGGTCCGTCCCCGACTCTCCGTGCCCTTCTGGGACCCAGGGACAGAGAAAACTGCTCTCTCATCGAGATTTTCCAGATTCTCCACCGGCCCTCCTCCGGGGGAGGGAGAGGAGCATTCAGCATCCCCCAAAGAGCAGCTTCCTCCCTCTCTAGGTCGCCCGTTCCCAGGGCCTATTGCTCTTCCACTCACTGCCAGGTTTGACGGGGGCCTGGACGGGCAGGGAGGCCTGTCTACGCCCAGCTCCACGGCGCCGCTTGCTCGTGGCTGCTGTGGATGCTCATGTCAGCCAGAGATGGCGCTCCTGGACCACAAGTGTGGACATCGCACGACCCAGAGAACTCGCAGTGACCTTCGTCACTCGGAGCACGAGGTCAGTAGCGGTTCGGAACACTATCAGAACTTCTGGATCGTGACCACCCTTGTGCAGGTCCTTCAGTGCCTTGGCCTGATGAACCTGCAGTAATGCCATAGCATGTAAGGTGGAGGCAGCTTCTCCACAAGTTATATAAGCACCGCCGGTCAGACCAAACGAATGCCTACAGGCCTGGGAGGGGAGCGACAGGTTACCCTGCCAGGAGGAGGTGGTCTTAGGACACAACTGCATCGCTACCGACCGCTCCGCCGGGGGGGATCGCCATATACCCCCTTGCGGCACCCTCGTCAAGGGTGGTGAGGGAGGAGGAACCAGCAAGTCGGTTTCCGGCAGTAAAAGGTGCCGTCCATGACCTGGTGAGCTCCTCATGCACCTCCGGGAAGAAACGCACTGAGGCGAGGCACTGAGAGCCAGCGTGAGCCACCCTGAGAAACCGATCATCCAACCTCGAGGGCTCAGGACGCGGTGGAGGTTTCCACTCGAGCCCTACCCTCACGGCGGCCCGGGAAAACATAGCCGATATCTCTGGATCTGATTCAGGCCTTGCCACCACCCAAGAGGGCGGCAGCGGAGCCGAATCTTACCCTTCAGAGGGCTCTCCCTCGGATGCAGTGATCAACATCCGTTCGTCGGGAGGAGCACCGAAGGATACCGCTGGTACGCTCTTTGAAGAGGGCCCAGCGCATTCCTTTGGCGGCTCGACTGGTTGCTAGAGGAGTGATGGTCCCCCGAGGGTTGGTTCCCTGAGGGGTTTGCCACCACTGTAACCCTCAGACCGCCCGTGCTACTGCCCGAAGTAGTCCTCGCCTGGCTGCCATCAGGACGAACACTAGATCCCGGCTGAGGCAATGGACCTCCGCCCCCCTGGAGGAAACGGAGCCTGGCCCGCAGCTCCGAGATGGTCATCTTCCCACAATGGGAACATGACTCATCCATGAACGCCACCTCAGCGTGTTTAATGCCCAGACACGTGAGGCAGCAATCGTGACCATCACCCGGCGCCAGGTAAACGCACGGGTTAAACGGCATCTTTAAAAAGACGATCCATCGTCTTTACAAAGACGCACCCGCTTATTGTACTCTCTTAGAGAAATTGGCTCTTTTAGAGAAATGTTCTTTTACGTGCTGAGACGCACAAGGGAAACGGCTGTTTGCAGCACGACAGGGGGTAGTGCAGCCTGAAGTGCACAACCCACTCGACACAGGAACGACCGCCGCTGAAGCACAGTCCGCCAACACAAAAAGCTCCCTAGAGCGCGCTGAACTCGTCGTCTCACACACAAAGATATTGGCAGGAGCAGAACGGTGTTATCGCTCGGCTCCGAAGCGAAAAGCTGGTATGTGTTGCATTGGCTGCTGTTTTATGCTCACGCTGTGATCAGCGGCAGCTGGATGCAATTATCACATGCCAATGTCCATTGGCTCGTTTAGTTTACACTCGAAGTAGACTGGTCTCTCAAAGCGAGATCCCAATTCGTCGGTCACCGACGTGACGTCGAGAGTGAACGACTGAAAGGGAACCAATTTTTTCTGAGTGTGAAAAACATTTAAATAATTTAATGAACCTTTTTCCACTATAAAGAACCTTTTGTGCATTGAAGAGGTTCTATGGATGTTAAAGCTGCATTACATATTTTTTGGGTTAAAAATTATCCAAAATAAATTACTGAGCAAGTACATAACCAATCAGTGTTCAAAACTATCTCCTTACCTTACAATTCACAACGGTAAGCTTGTAATAATGTTTTATAATTTGAGTGGTTTGGGTCGTTCGTCTTTGCGTCATTACGTCACGTCTTTATTCATAAAGGAGTCCCGGCTAGTAGGCTATATTGCTTGTTTGGATGCTGCAGGTGGCGGATCATTTGTAGCCTCTTCTCACAGCAGCTGGAATCATTAAACTTGTCATTTTAGAATGAGTTCTAAGGAACATTAAATAGTTTTTTCTGGTTAAAAGAACAATTTCTTTCAATGACGTTTAAATGGTATCATAATCAGAGATTAAATTGAAAACTTCAGATAATGCATTAAATACACGTAGTCACGCGATGTTGATGTTTTTAACATTAACAATTTGAAAAAGTATAGCAATAATAATTTGCAATGTTTGACGTGATCTAAACAAATTTTGCAATCGTTAGATTTAATCACCATTGTTAGCGCGATTTACTGTAAAACTTTTTTTTTCAGTTGGTCAGAACAAAACTGTCAGACGTGTTACTTGTTCAGATGACATTTTCAGGTGAAACTTCTTATTTTGGACATACTTCTAAGACTCAGTATCTGTAATTCTGAAGTACAGTGAATATCGACACTGATGCGTTGACTTAAAGTCACTTTAAGGCAAGTCATGTCACTCAGTGGCCTTCTTTGAAATGCCTCTCGGCATGCAAGTGCAGCTCCTATCTCTTTGAATGGGGAAACATCAAATTCTCCAAAACTGTTCGTCAAGCTTACGATTAAATTTCATTTTTGAAATCACCAATGAAATCTGACAACAACTGTCTCATAAATTTCTTTTGCATTTGTGTGATAGCGTTAAAAAAAGCATATTTTTCAGGCTAGACCAGCCAGTGCGCATGCGCAGTCCTAAACGCAGAACTCTGAATGTTTCTATAGCAACCAGGACTTCTAACTGCAGCTGCAGTGATGCGTTGACTTTACCGATTAGTGATTGGCTCTTTTACTCAGAAGGCGGGGCTCCCTTCGATTGAGCGGCCATATTGAGCATTGCATTTTTCCCCATTCAAAACTATACGAGTGACATGTCTTGGGTATTCTATAGTCTTTGGTTGACTGAAAGCCCACACATACTGGTTAAAAATGTATAGCCTGAATGCACTGTAAGTCGCTTTGGATAAAAGCATCTACTAAATGCATAATTTTTTTTTTTAATTAATTATAAATTATTACATACACCTCAAAACATTAAATTCATCCGCGCTGAGGAGCCGTGCTGATACACAACCCACGTAAAGAAGATAATTTCGCAAATAACTACAATTGCAGGTTTCAAGCAGAGATGGCGACAAAGAGGCAAAACTTACGTAATGCAGCTTTAAATGTTCTTCATGGAAACATTGATGCAAATAAATAACCTTTAATTTTAAGAGTGTACACAGCATATATCAAAGTCTAACAATTTTCATTATTAAATGAAAAAAATTTAATATCAGCCAGTATTCAATGAATATCAGTCGTACATCTATTCCACAATGAATTGCATGCCTTTCTTTATTGTGCATAGTGCAACTTTCATTTCTTTTGATTTAGCACTGTTCATTCAGTGTTGCTTTTTGTAATATACATTGTTAATGTTGTGTTGTAAGGGAGCAGAATGTGCATAAAAACAGCCCTCAAGAGAGCTGGGAAGGAAGAGTGACCTATTTTTTGCCACCTGTCTGTGCTAAAAGACTCAATACATTTCTCTACTAGCATTCACCTCATTTACTAGATTTTCATGAAAATACCCATCAAGTCGTCGAATACAAAACCTACCTCAAATTTAGTCATGAACTCGGCAAAGATACAGAAGAAACTCTCTGTGGTGGTGGCCTTTCCATCCTCACCGAAGAATGATGCGACTTTGCAGAACTCTTCCATTGCCCGCTGCTGCAGAGACTCCAGAGACTGCACTGCAGGGTGACTGTTTTCCAGAAACCCCTACATGCAAGTAGTTAAGGTGGTTTGTTATGAATTTGGCAGCTACCAAGTATATTCAATGGTTGAAATGTTCATATAATCTTGTCCTGATGGGTATCTGACCTGGATCTGCTTGGAAAAGTCTTACAGTTGCAAATATGGCACAGTGAAACCTTGTAGAAGACGTGCTAAGATCATATATAGTCAATTTGGATGTTTTAGTGGGAGGATACACTCATAACAATGGCAAATCGGTCCTCAGCAGTGGCTGGTATCTTTTGGCAGGCTAAACGAATGTCCTGGATTGTGGCATGTAAGTCGTTGAAGTCAGAAGTGATGTTTCTCTGATTCACTGTGGAGACCAAAGCAATGAAAAATATGAGAGAGATCTGACCTCTGCAGAACCTTTTATGGAAACAAAAAAACAACATTAAATGGGAATGCTGCTCCACATTTTGGACAAAACTTGATGAGGAGCACCATGGATTGTGTAAATTAGTGTTTGAGAGAGTCTATAGTCTCGGACTACGAGACATTACTGAAAAAAAAAAGAAAGAATTCGGACTGCATATGAGTCTGGGCACTCAAGTAGTTATTCACCTTTGGCTGCTTGTGGTACCGTCTCAAGCTCCTTCCCAAAGTCCAGAACCTCGGGAAAATGCTGGCACAATGATTTCACCAGGATATGCAGAAATGTTGACTTTCCATCCACTGTTTTGGTGGTGCTAAGCTTCAACCAGGAAAATGTAGAATTACATTTATATAATTCTAAAAATAAATGCTATCTATATAGAAAATACACTTTACACAAATTATCGATCAACCCCATGAACTCATCTGCAAAAGATGCATACACAGTGACGAGGCTTACTTCAGTGAGAAAATTGATCTTAAATCCAGTCGTTTTATTGGTCTTGGGTTGGCCGTTATTCAGATAATTCCCCATAGCCAGAACAAACTGGAAATAAAATAAGGAAATTGATATACATGCCATGAAAGGAAGATCATATTTATCCAAAGTGTGCACTGGCATAGTATATTTCAGTATGCATAATGAAAAGCCTGCCACATCAACAGTCCTTTATCTGTGAAATAATTTCTTTGTGTGTTTGTTTTCAAGACTTTATGATTATGTGTGCCTGGGTAGAAACTAAATGACTTTAGGAATTATACCTCCAGAATCTTGGCCAGTTTTTTGCTGTTCTTGAGATCCAATGAAGCCTTGAAAACACAGTCGTAGGCCCCCCTCATTTCCTCTGTTTTCTCTTGCAACATAGTCTTAAAATGCAGGCTTTTCAAACGGGTCTTATACTCTGGCACAAATAGCATCTGAATATATACAATATACACAAAATATATACTATTTATACAATATACAAAAGCACATATATTGTTAGAATTATACTAAAATTTTATTCAATAAAAAATAAATAATACAAAAATCCAACTTTACATTTAATCATAATATCAAATGCAACCCCCAGAAAACTTGCTAAATCAAAATAATCATAATTTATTCATGAAACTCTGTCATTATTTGTCATGTACCTGTAGGACAAACTGATCGGGCTCACTGAGTTTGCTTGGGTCGTCTCTGTACTGCTCGTATTGTCTAACCTCATCATCGTCTGGTGCATATAGGAGCAATTGTTTAATATGTGATGACTCTAAACGTTCACTCGACATCGTCAACAGCACCTGGCGTAGCTCGCTTGGTGACAGCTTCAGATGGGCAATCAAAATTGCTATAAAAAATGGTAAAAGAGTCTTAATAACAAAGTGTACAAGGGCGTGCTTATAGGTTAATGGCTAAAAGCTAAGAAGCTTGTAGTCTAACAGGTAGGACAGTTAGCCAAAGGAGCATGCTATTATCATGTCTAATTTAAAAAACAAAAAAGCACTGTAGCAGAGCAAGACAAAAGAAGGACACATGTATAAGTTAATACTTGACTGGGAAGCACACATCATCTACATCAACATAACCATTATCTAAACATTTACAGGTAAACTACACTGAACTCTTACAAGAGCACAAATTACCATTTACAGCCCATTACACTTTCGTAATGCAATGTATTTCCAAAAAAGAAATTTAACTAGAAAAATATATGAAGCATTGTTTGCTACTCACAAGCATTGTAGGCTTTCTTATGGGAGAGAATCTCCACCACATCTTTCTTCTTGAAAGTCTCCACCTGAGGTGAGGGCTCTGGAAGAGAAACTGAGACAGGAATCATAGCGTGAGTGAAAAGAACTTGTGATGGAAAACATTGTGTCAAATGATTAAAGGATAGTCAGGTCCAATGCTGCCTTAAAGTCCTCCAGGGAAGTTCTTACATATGAGCTTGTAAGTGATTTTTGTTGGAAGTGACAGGAAAAAGTAGTTGTGTCACACAAGCCTGCCTCCTCATATACTGGAATAGTAGGCTCAGCCTCAGACGTTACGCCCACGGACTGTTGGCTGAACGTCGGATACGTATATCACACAAAACAATAAAAACTTCAAGTTCTGAAGTCATCATCTGATTGGTTGAATTCTACAGGACTTCTGGTAGGCGTTCTTTAACGGTCCACCTGGAAACATAGCAGTTGTGATGCCAAACCCCCTAATGGAATCAGAAACCCGTTGAGATTATAACTGCGACAATGATCGCTTATCGGGATCAACTAAATGCTGGATTTTCAAACTTATGTTAAGTTTACGGCAACATTGTTGCAATAAACTTGCATGACATTCTTGAATCAATTGAACATTTGATCAATTGATCTATGTCCCTACAGTCTGTTACTGTAGGGACATAGACTTTACATTTTCAATCCCCTAAATGTGACGCTGAACAAAACGAACTGTGATTCATTGCTTGACATGTCTGTCAGAAGTCTTCTTGTGCGGTCCTTGGCCAATGAAAGCTGCTATGGAGTCCAGACCTTCTGGCGTCAGTTTGAAGTTCTGGCTATGTGAGACTACTGGAGTAGTGCTTTCTGGCAAGCTTTATCACCATTCTTCATCCAAAGTAAACAAAAATAATTTGTACAGCCAACATTTGGAATTAAATCTTTGTTATGACCAATAACATTATGCTATCACCATTATAAATAGACAAACTGCAATCAGAAAGTCTGGGAAGAGGTTTTCCACTGCCAATCACTATTGTGGTGATTGGCCATCTTATAAGACCATAGACTCTTCCTCTATATCTTGTTTGTCTTCCACAAGATGTGCTACAAAGATGTTATCTCAAGGTGAGAGTTTCCCCCCAACTTTCTTCTTGCAACCCTTTAGTTTGAGCTACATTTATTAAATGTGCAGGCTATTGTTGTCTCAGTTGACTCCTTCAGAGCTGCCGTAGGCATCTTGGTGTCCTCTTTTACTATGGCACTTCTTGTCTGAATACTCCGATTTGGAGGACAACCAGTTCTAAGCAGATTCACAGGTTTTCCTCATTTCCTCACTTTAAATGATGGACTTCACAGTGCTTTTAAGTATTAGAAGACACATAAATTTAGTTCAGTACATTCTACAATCAACAACTGCCACATTCTACCTATGGACCAGGTCGCTGTAATTTTGCCAAGTAAGTCATGTTCCTGAATCAACATCTTTTGTTGATCCTGGATCAACATTACTGTCCAAAAATACAAACTTATCCCAATCCCCCCCCCTAAACCTAACCTTACCCATAATTTATTCCTAAAATCAGAGGGAAATGATAGCTGATTAAGAATGATGTTCCAGGATCAACAAGGATGTTGATCCAGGAACATGTTGTACTTGGTCAAATCACGCTCACCCTATGGACCACACTGTATATTTCTCTTTGAAAGATATAGAAAGCAACTCCCCTCTCAACTGGTGAACAGCTTATTTGTTCCCTTGGAAATTAGTTATACATATTACTTTTCTCACATTTTACTCACCAGGGCTTTTTTGTGTCCCAAAATGAAGCTCCAAGTCTAGGTATTTCACCATGTCACTTAGCTTGTCATAATCAGAGTCTTCTTCCAACTGCAGTGAGAAAACACATCTGTCCTTACATTGTTCATTCTAATGGACTGAGACAAACTAATAATGATGGACATCCTGAAATGTTCCATCATTACAATAGACCAATATATGTCTCATATAGTATACTACTTTTTTTTCATGGTCTCCTCCAACTATTACTGGAGAATTTAGCATTGTCGGTTTGGCTCATGCAGTGCCATCTGTTTGAAATTGCAAATATAAGTGACTACGAGATTTAGATCTCTGTGACGTGTGGGGTGGGGCTGAGAGCCGTCACAATCTTCTTTAGCTAAAACTGATGCAAAACATCATCAAGATTTATTGAGTCAGCCAGCCATTTTAGACAAAGGCATTTCACACAAACACTCAGCTTATCATGCTGAAACTTCTTACCTGTCCCCAAATGGTTCCCTCAGAATTTTCCACTTGTTCCCATCGTAACCGCTTTACACTCATATGACTGGAATCTGATTTTTGTGGTGAGGCCTTTGGGAGCGGAGGAGGCATGTAAGGTGGGGGTAAAGGTGGAGGAGGAGGTGGCTCCACAGTGGAACCTTCATTGGGGTGGTGAGTTTGAGGTTGGGGTGTACTTGGTGATTGCGTTTGGGACTGGGCCTCATGGTGGCTGTGATAGTGATGGTGGTGACGAGGATCGTGGTACATGGGTTGCGGGCTCTGTCTGGCCTGTGCAATGGGGGGAATCTGCGGGGTTGAGCGATGTTGTTCCTGTTGCTGAATCTGCTGTTGCTGCTGAATCTGCTGTTGCTGCTGAATCTGCTGTTGCTGCTGAGCTTGCTGCTGCTGAATCTGCTGTTGCTGCTGCAGAAGCTGTTGTTGAAGTTGATGCTGCTGCTGAAATTGTTGTTGCTGCTGCATCTGGTGTTGCTGCTGTTGTGAAGAATGAGGCTGGAAAGTTGACAGAATCTGTTGGGTCTGGTGAGGTTGGTGGGGCTGGTGGATCTGGTGGTACTGAGGAGCTGACTGGATTGGCTGAACCTGGTGTATATGTTCAATCTGATGTATGTGGCGGGTTGGCGGAGGCGACTGGGTCAGTGGGTAGGCTTGATGAGCTTGATGCATCTGGTGGTGGTACTGTTGCTGAGTCTGCTGAGATGGTTGAATAGTTTGAGAAACTGCTTGAGCCATGTGTGCCCGGTGCATTTGTCTGTCCGCCCTCTCCAGTCTCTCGATTCGTTCCATATGCTCCAAGCGTTCCAAACGCTGGATCTGCTCCAATCGGTCAAGTCTATCCATGGAGCTTGAGAGGTGAGCCTGATGACTCTGATGCATCTGATAAGCATGGTGTACTTGTTGATCTGGATGCAAGGGTTGGGGCTGCATGTCATAGATATGTCTATCCGAGAGTTCCTTTCTTTCAATCCTATCAAGCCTATCCATGGAGCTAGAGAGTTGAGTCTGAATAGTCTGGTGTGAGTGATGGCTTTGGTGCACTTTGATAGACTGAGACTGGCGACTTGGTTTATTTTGATGGATTGGATGCATCTGGTGATCCTGTTGCACCTGGTGGTGTTGATGAACCTGGTGAGCTGGATGAACCTGATGGTGCATTTCGTAGATTGCATGACTGGGGATGGGTGACTGGTTTATTTCTGGAGAGGGCATAGGGGGCAGAGACTGATGCATCTGCTGCTGAGATTGCTGAGGGTGGCTGGTTATTGGCTGAACAGGAAGCGAGTGGTGCTCCTGAAGGACTTGGGTCATCAGCTCATCACGTGTGGGCAACACCTTGTGAATGGATTGTCTTTTTGGAGGGGGGTTAGCTCTTGGCGGAGGTGGGGGAGGAGGTCCCGGGTGGCGACGGAAGGTCAACTGTCGGGGTGCATGGTCAGGAGTGAATCTAGCAGGTGGAGGGGGGTCATTAAATTGGACAGGGGGAGGGGGAGGAGGAGTCAGAGGGGGTGGAGGAATGTGCTCAGAGCTGGAGGAGTAAGTAAGAGAGCTGGCATCCTCACTGCTACTATGTACTTCGCTTGGACTGCTTAGCTCGGGAGGCATGTACGGACCCTCTTCCTCCTCCTCCTCCTCCTCCTCCTCCTCCTCTTCCTCTTCCTCCTCCTCTTCCTCATTCTGGAATGTCATCTGGACAACATCCTGGAGTTATTTTGAAGTAAAATATACAAATATCATTGAGTTTTTGCATTAGTCCATTGAAGATTAGCCACTGTACTTGTCAAGCCAATGAAGCATTGTCAAAACAATAAAAGCAATATATCAAGTCAATTAACCATTCTAATATACAAACCTCTTCATAGTCATTCTCTGGTGACAGGAAGTCATCCACAGATAACTGCTGTCCTAGCTGTTCGCTCAGAACCTCCATAAACAAATCTGTGTCCGGGGTACGGGGGGGACGTGAGAAGGTGTAGCGCTTCTTCCGAATGGGTGGACTAGGGGGGTAGTCCGGAGGAGAGGGTGGAGAGAGAGGTGGACTGTCTAAACTGATGTATGGGTTGGACTCAGCACTGGTTTGAGAGGGAAGACCTGGAGGGTAACAGAGGCACTGGGGACTCAGTGGAGGCTCCTGCATCCAAGAGTCAGGTTGTGGAGGAGGTGGTGGCGGTGGTGGCACAGGCTGCGCTGATGCTGATTTGCGGCTACCTGAGAGATGAAGATGGAAAAACAAAGGTTAAGAAGATAAAATACCTCTGACATTAGATTCTGCCTCAGATGAAATTCCCACCTATTACACAAAGAAACTACAAGGACTTTCTAGAATTCACAAGCCACAATGCCAATAAAAAAAATGTATAAGTACACTGACTGTACCTGAAGTGGCCCGAACAGATGGAGAGGAAGAGTGTGCCCTGATGGACTGTGAGGAAGTGTGCGGGAAGATGTCTACGTTAACCAGAGTTTCAGGAGCTGGAGGAGGTCGAGTCTTAAGGGATTTGGATCTCTTCCCAGCATAGACATTCTCCAGCTCAGCATACACAGCTGACAGCTAGATAGAGCACAGGGACTGGGATATTAATATAAAGACAGTGTACTTGCTCAATCATTTTAATGTTTGTAAACCCGTAAAAATCAAAGAAGAGTGCTCACATTAGTCAGATTGTTGGGCGTCTCTGGTAAGGATGTTCCATCCCCTGATTGCCTCTCTCCAGGAGTCAGTCGCATAGGTGCCAACTCCACTGGCTCAGTGCAAATCCCTCATGAAGTAAGAAAATAGCACATCAACTAATTTCAATTTGCTAAGAAAGCTGCCGTTTTTAATGATGGTACATGATGCCAACAATGCTACAATAATGTCTACAATGCTGTTTTCATGATACATAATACTAGTTGTGAAAGTTGACGCAATTTCACTACATATATAGGTAACTAAATATGTGTATGCCAAAGTATGCCCGCATGCCAACTGGAGTCTGCAGACCTCCTGGTGCTAGGTGGCTGGTGGAAAATGAGAATTTTGCTAAATGTATGAGGTCTCTCAAAGTTAAAATGTTTAACAGTTATTTTTTTAAACACACTTTGTGAGGCTAGTCGGAAATGATGAGATCACCACTTTTTTGACTATAGACAGCCCTAGTTTTGTAACAGTAAGATATCAATGGCATCAAAAAATAGAAAATCGCTGTCCTATGTTATAATGTGTAATACAACATAGTGTTTGAAGATAGCTTACCCATGCCCAGGTGAGTGCCAATGACCAGATCATCTGAGCTGCGTCCCCTCATACTGCTCCTATAGGTTGTTCCCGTCACCTTCATGGAGCTGCTGCGCCTATGAGGCTCATGGGCTGGAGGTTCAGGTTCTGCTGTTGGCACTACCAAAAATAAATACATGCAAGCATACATATGTATGTACTTATACTCTATACAGATTGAAGAGGAACGACAAGACAAAGTAGGGCTCACGTGTAACTTTATAGCCAAGGAAGCGGGAGATCTTGTTCTGACAGTGTTCCTGCTCCTCGTAGGTCAGCAGCTGGTAAATAAACTGCCAAATCACCTGTTTTGCTGGGGTATCCAACACAGGGAAGATGTCCACAATCAAAGTGTCTACATTTCTAAAAGGCACGGAAGAAAAAGGAATCAAATCAGGTTTCACACAAAGTTCAGGAATGAACTTTCTTTTTTCTCAGAGAAGCAATGGAAACATTTCCATCTACTTCTTCTACTTCCATCTTCTTTCTTTCACTAAAATATTAATGGTATGTCCTTCACCTGTGCTGGAAGAAGGCCTCCAGGGCCTTGCAGATGGTGTATCTCTCTTGGAGTGTGAGAAGGTGCTCAAGCTGCTGGCTGAAGGTGCGACCTTGTACGCGGATACTGGGAGGCAAGATCTCTGCGACCCACTGCAGGGAGCTTAGCACAGGAGCACGGGAGCGGGGAGAAACCTCCAACAGTTCGGGTTCGGTCACGGTGAAGGCCGGCAAGCCGTCTTCAACCACCAGGCTGGGCATTGCCCCACTCCCTTGCAGCATGGACACAACCTTCTCATGTGAACAGCTCCTGAGAGAATGTACAAAAATACGAAGCATATACAGTGTTAGATTATGAACATGAAGAACCCATCACATGCATAATAATAGTAATGCCTGTTTTAGACTTTATTTCAGTTCCACATTAGGTTAAAAGCAATGTATTCCAATGCAACCCAACCAGAAGCCTCACCTCATGTCCAACCCATTGAGAAACAAGATGCGATCTCCAGGTTTGAGACCCGCCTTCTCAGCAGGGCTCCCTGCAGGGGGAATGGCAACAAACCAAGCAGAAATAACTACTGACAGCACATCATATGGGCTCATATGGACTGAGAATAAGCTGTGCTCATGAAATGCCCTTTGAAATGACGTGAGATCTGTAAGTCAAGATTGGGTGTTTGTCACATCCTGCCCAAGAATGGATGTCTGTTTTTGGATTTTGAGGGCTAGATGTGGGAAAAGTGTGAATCTAAAAGGATTTGTGCTAGATAAAAACAGAGCTCTACCACCTGTGCCCCTCTTACTCAGCTTGCGAAGAGTCTTCTGTTGTGTGTTGTTGTTTCTCTCTCTCTCTCTTTCTTTCATCTCCTGCTGTTCTTGCACACTGCCAGTTTCTGTCGCCTAACTTTTTAATGGCCGCCATGAGTCAGAAATGACAGAACTTTTATGATTTCAGCATTCACGTCATCTGCTTTAGTAATATGTCTGATAACTGACTCCCCTTCACTTGTTTCAAGTCCAAAATATATTTTTTCATCTTTCTAAAATAGCATTTTTTTTTTGTTCTAGGATGTCAAATAAAATAACTGTGCCACAAGACACAAGCCCTTCCCTCACGAAAACAAAAGACAATGTTTGAAAATACTAAGAGAATAATGTTGTTGTGTTTAATCTTAATTAAATATTAAATGTTTCAACATCAAAATAAGACACTTAAGTTATAACAATATTATAAATACAATTTTGGATAATTTCATACCTGGTATTACAGAGTCGATCCACACTGGAGCATGGCCACGCAGAGTAAACCCGAAACTTTGGTTCCCTTTGTACACCCGTACTGTCCTAGTGAAATATGAATACAACCTATAGATGTCAAGCAGAACATCTTGAATCTTTATATAATGCAGATTAACTAATATAGTTGTTTATTAAACTAATATTCATTTTATATTATTGGAAAATATCTATATGATATAGATATAATAGATTTACATACATGTATATAGTATCCATAGAAATTAAAACTGTGGCATAATGCATGTTTTTGTCATAGTACAAGAGTGTAATTTTACTGAACAGTGACAAAACGTGTTCTGCCACTTTTTATCTCAAATGTCACAGATATTATATTATCATAACTGTTTGTTGTGTTCTCTATAGTTTGTGTTATTAATAGATACAGTCAGACAAGCTCTGAATGTCTTCCACTACAGTCATCCATAATACAGTCAGATCCTGTTACTGATTATAAAGAGCTCTTCTTCCACAGACTTCATTACCTTTCTCTCTGTGGCTCAATGAATATCTATGTGTATATGCGGTCATTATGCAAATAGCTAGCAATTCCTGAGTCCAATAAAGCCACACTTTCAGTTTTCCACATTATTAAAAAGAAACTACACCTGCATTGCTGGAGACATATCATTAAGTGTGTATTGTACTAATGATTGACAAGTTTTCACATCCTCCCACCTTTTCCTATTTATGCATCGGGCACTAGCTTAACAGAGAATTAATTCATGCTTGTGAAATACTGTACACAAGAGTAGTTATGTTTAAAGCATAATATAGGCTATAATGAAGAGGATGAATCTTAATGATGTGTCATATTTACGCTCACACATACACAGGTGTCCAACAGCATGTCTAAAAATAGCATGAATTATAAGAGTGAAATATTACAGTGGCATAAAATCTACATAATTTACAGCCTACAATAACTGTGAAATTGGAAATCCAACAAGAAGGGATGAATTTCTTTAAATCAATGCATCAGTTAATCAAATTATGTATGAATTAATCTAAGCTATCCATCACCCATCATTATATTTATATGAATCTAATTAAGTAACAAAATCAAATTAAGTAAAACGAATTAAGTAAAAATTCTACCACATAAGTAATAAATACAAATGCAAAAAAAAACTAAAATAAAATAAAAATGTGCAGCTGTTCCCAGTGTGACACTTCCACTGACCTGCGTGTAGAGAAGGAACTGGAATGGCCTGCGATGAGTGAGGTGGTCTTGCGGAGGCCACGGGCAGGAGGCATGACCACTTCTTCATTGGCGGTCCGGGGCACAGAGCTGGCTCGAGTGGACACAGACAGCAGCCGTTCGGGGTGGTCTTCGCTCCGGCTGCGCCGTAGGCGATTGTTCCTGTGCTCGCTGAAGCTTCGGCCCCTCAAGCGACTGATCAAACTCTGAGAGACCATCTCATCAAAGCGCTGCCGGTGCTTCTTAGGGATGAAGATCCTGACAAACATGGCACACACACACAGCAGATGGAGTCACAGAGGAGAAACTGTTCAGGCGTGTGAACATACTCTCATGCCTGCTGAGAGAAACACTGGATGGAGACACACAGGCAAATGGAGGAGGAGGGACGGCTATGAGAAAGTCTGCTATAATTACACCAGATTACGGAGATGTTTGTGACCTGCTATGAAAGAAAAAAAGAGCTCATGTGATGCAATGAAGCGTTTGTTTTCTGTCCTGTGAAGAATGGTGGGTAAAAATATTCTGTTTGATCAACTTCAAAAGCTAAGCAGGTTAGCAGGTGACTTCTGAAAGATGTCTGATGGGCATTTTGAAGTCCTGAGAGGATGAATGATTAAAGTGAAAGAGAGAGTGCTTTTTAGCCCTTTGTGAAATAAGCCCTCTCTAAATTTTTAATTCGCACCTTCCTTTAAAACCAAATTCAAAGTTATAAACATCTTAATTTTCTTTTAAAATATGACCTCATCAATTCTCGACAGCTATTGTGAGATTACAATTTGACCAAACATAATACATATTTTACATGCTGCCTATCAATGTCATCAGTATATAGTGTAAAGGTATTAAAAAAACAATTAAATGTATCATATATCACCAAATTAATATATATTACCCATTATACTATTTTGACTCAACAAAAAAAAAAAATTGGGTTATCCCATAAAAAGGAATGAACCCATGCATCATGAAGGACAATGTCGCAACACACAGCATCAGGAGGGCAAGCACAGCTCAGGAGCAGCTCAGTTCTGGGTTAATCTCCCAGCTGCAATCATCTCAAACACTGCTTAAGATCTGCTTTTGCTTCAGAACACAGATCTTTGGACAACAAGTGGCGAGCCAACACAGTATCAAAATTGTGTACTGTGCAAAAACAAAAAGGCCCTCAAAATAAAACATTAAAATGGATTAATATTGTCATAAAGAGCATAGACCGAACAATAACAATATTAGTAATAAATATTATACAAAACATAAATATTATAAATATATTTTAATAACAATAATCCAGAGACATCAACTCAATCATCAATTTTGTCTTCTGTAAAAGTGGATAAGGGTGTCTATTTAGCCATTCTATAGACCTTATGCATCAGAGAAACAAGTGCGCAGCCATCTTTAGAATTTTGTCTTTGAACTTCCATTTTTGCAGTAGCTCTGCAGCATCACTTTTGAAGAATAATTAGCTGGTGAAGTGGATTTACTTATTGTAGAGTTAATGAAAGTTATAATGAGCATTGTAATATTTGAAACAGATATCATAACAAATGTCAGTAGACCGGGAACATTTTAAAATGAGCGGTTCATTCATAAAATCTTACGACCTTACCTTCATGCTGTGGAAATACAAACGGAAGACAGAAGAGCACTGAAAAGGGGCAGACCTACACGAGGTCTATAATTGTGCATAATATTGTTAGTTGCATTTTATTATTTGCATTTAGCATTGTTATTTTGTTTAGCATTGTCTGATCAGAACAGAGCAGCGCCCTGTTTTTGAGTCATGACCAAACTTTTGAGAACCACTGAATTATCCCTTTAATGTATCTAATCACAAGAACACCATACTGAGGTGAAGCTTAGATCACAACCTGCAATTTTCACAGTTGTAATTGCAATTGTAAATACAAACATTTCAGCCATTCTATACACAACTTATGCTGGTTTTCTTGCATCTGAAGAGCTCAGGGCCCAGCAGTGGTACTGAGACATTACAATCCAAAACATAAACAAAACTAATACTAACCTAAAACTAATATCTGTAAGATTTTAAATCAAATATGATCAAATCAATAGTGTACTCAAGTACTCCTGCACTGTGGAAGTTTTACAAGTGTGTGCTCTTATCAGTGAATTCATTCACGAAAGTTTCCTTATTCAACATAAATCCACAGTTCTCTCAAAGTTAACTTTCATTTAGTTCAGGATGCCCTCAATTAGAAGGAGGTCACAGGAAATCTAAAATTAACCCCAAGTCAGAGAGGGGAGGGAACGCACTTTTCAAAATGAATGAAAGTGGGAATGAAGAACGTATTCAACAATCTGAAATATAAAAGATGTCTATTAACACAAGCAAGTGATTTCTAAACCTATTTTAGTTCATCTTTGAATGCCTCTACTCACATTAACAAAGCATGCCATGCATTTACAAACTGATTAACATTCTCTTAACAAGTCTTAAAAAAGCAAGCTCAACAACAAGGCCAAATGAGGACTTAATACGATTTTAAAGTAAAATGACAAAAACAAATTGAAAGAATTTCACAGTAGGTCTAAAAGCTTTAATGTCTTTTCTATTTGCTCCGTATCTATAGTCCAATATTGCATGAAACGGTATAAATTATAAAGAGTTACAATTTCCCTAGAAATTTAATCAAACCTTAATTTCTGAAACTAGCTTCTGTTTGATCCTAGAAGGTTTTTCTTACCGAAAACGCTTGGAGAAACCCCTGTCACGCCCCATCTCTCCTTTAAATTAAGTTGTGTCTCAAACAAAATGAAATGTTCTTGATCTTAGTGCAGGAGTCTTCATACAGCTGGAATAACCATTCAGTGAATAGAACAGGATAATCGGAAAAGCCATTATCTCCAGATGAGGAGATGCTTATTAGCGCCAACTTGAGGAGCGATGACGTTGCATGGATGAAGAAGGAAACTTCAGGTCACGTCATCATCGAGTCAACTTTGGCAAGATCTCCACATCTCCGTGCTGGGTTGCCTTGGGGAGTTTAACGTTAAAAAGGAGTCTACATCCAGAACTGTAGACCAGATGCCTTCAACTGCAAATGAAAGCCAAAGTCGCAGCTGCTTCAGATGTGAAGAGAGAGAATAGAATGAAAGAGTGGAGCAGGAACAGAGAGCGAGTGAGAAAATAGATACCGTCCCACTGGAAATCTAAGGGAGGTCAGCATGAGTTACTCAATTCACACTCGATCCACATAATTGTGCACGAGTTAGAAGATCCTCAAGTATCCAAGTTCAAGACGCAAAGACAAAAGTAGAGTCTGCACAGCAAACACCAACCAGATAAAAAGTCACAAAGAAACAATTCCCTCAAAATCCTTCTTGGCTGCTTTGTACCTCAGCTGGAAACTCGCAACTTTAAAGCAAGAAAGTTGTTATGTGGATTTTGTGCAAACTTCTGGTGCGTCACAGACCTAAGAGAGGCTTATTATAAGAAGTAGGCTGCTTAAAAATAGGGAGGTTCCATGGGGAGAACTGGGCAACATTTTTGCAGGGACGGAGCGCAGCATACAAGCTGGTCAGTGCCAAAGTTGACTGAAGGACTGTGAAAATGCAGTGATATATGCCAAATGCAAGCAATATCGATGAAGATGAACTAGAAAGGTCATGCTCTCACTGACATGCTTATATGCATTCAATCTACATGTGTGGGCCATGGAAGCTTGTTTCTGACATGGGATAAGAAATTATTAAAGCAATTGCAACTTTTTAATTCCGTTTTTTTTTTTCTCACAATTCTGAGTTTATGTTTCACAGTTGACCCGCCCCCCCTTAGTTACTGTTGCTACGTCCGACAACAAGCCATGGCACTCTCACGCCACACATCATGTTCTCATGCGGTGAAAAATACATGGCTGAGCAAAGTCTCAGCTTTCAAATGTTGCCTTTTTTAAAGGAATTCAAACAAATACTGTTTTGTGGCTCTTTAATGTGTTGTGACAGATCGCCTCAGTTCAAGTGGATCGTGAACCGATCATCTCTTCCTCTTAACTACTTATAGCACGAAATAAACATGAATGAACATCAGAAGGTAATCTTGTTTCAGCCATGGAAAGATGTAAATACACTCCATTTTTCAAGTTCAAGTCCACCAACATTAATCTACTCTAGATTCGGCAGATGATTGGTCGGATCGCCTGTCAATGAAACTCCCAACAAAGAGTCAATAGTGAGAAAAGTCTGAATTTTGAATCGATAACTTGTGAAGTTGTGATTATTACTTTTTTTTCACAGAATTGTTCATATTTCGCAATTCTGAATTTTTATTTCACATTTCAGAATGAATACAGAATTGTGAGATATGCATTTGCAATTCTGAGTTTATATCTCGCATTTCTGAATTGCGAGAAAAGTCTGAATTTTGAGATAAAAATTCACAATTACCTTTTTTTTTTCTTTTTGTTTTTTATCCAGTGGCAGAAACAGGCTTCCACAGTTCAAATTCAAATCTGATCATCAATATTCAAAACTGACACCATCATCAATAGTCTGCTGCTTAAACTTCCCATAAAGAATTCTGAAGACATGCAACAAACATCCCATAAAAAGCAACTTGTCTCTGAACAATGGAAAATGACAGAAAAATCAAAGCTTTGTGCAAGTACAAAAAACATTTCTTACTTGCTAAAGAAGGCATTCATGGTTCCCGATAATACAAGGACAGGCTATCAAGGGTTAATCAGAACAAGCTGATGAAAAGTGTGAATCTAGGTATCTGGAGCAGGCTGTTCTTCTTAATAATTCACTCCTCATGGCGGTAAGGGGGATTTAATAGTGGTCCCATATTCAGAGTTTTCAAGCATATAACTTCAAAAAATAGCATGCATATTTGATAAACAATATTTTATGCAGTAAACCTCACGGGTATAATTCCTCATTGGTAGCGAGAGGCGGCTGATGTTAAAACTGCTCCGTCAGTGTAACTGAACACATTTCAGCTATGAGACGCATCAAATTCTCCTGACAAAGACCCTCATCAGCGAGAGAGAGAACGGACACCTGCAAACCTATGAGAGGGAGACTTCTTATAGTGTATACTTTCACAAAATATAATATTAAATCTAATAATAATAATTACGTAAAAATAAAGAAATAATCTAGCAATATTAAAATCTAATTTTATTTTTCAAATCTGTAATCTAATTGTTAACGATTAAAGAGAATGATTAAATACTTCATAGATCATAGTTATTATAAAAGGTATTGATGAAAAATATGCAAAGAATTTTTGTATTTTAAGCTATAAGCATGTTGAAACTAACTAAAAAGACAGATATAGTCGCCCCAATCTTTTAAAGCATAAAGAGTTTTTAAAGAAGGATGGGAGGGAATAGCCAGCTCATTAAAGATGGCCGCCTGTAATGACATGGCAAATTTATGTTCATAAAGCTGCTTTTTAAATAAATAATAGGGAGGCGGGTCATGTAATTTGACTTATGAAAGCTCACTGATACCTGATGCTGTCAATCAGTTGCTGGTGTTCCTCGGTGAGCAGTATTTCTGGAAGTGTAGACGCCAGACCTTCAACATCCCTCTCATTTGCATACTGCTTCAGCAAATCAAACAGCCTCTCTTTCACCTCAGGCTCCTCGCCTAAAATCTCCTCAACCTATAAAAATTCAAAACAGACCATTTTAACTTCGCCAACACTGGAGTTTGAAAGTGCCAGTGAAAAATATTGTGTGATGTTTAACCAGCCCAAACTAACTTTATGAGGTTTGAGTAACAGTTTAACAATTTTTGTTAACACTTTAGTTTAGGGACCAATTCGCACTATTAACTAGTTGCTGATTTGCATGCATATTACTAATTGGCTATATTACATATTATATGACATATTACATATTAGCTAATTGGCTGTTTATTAGCACTAATAAAGCACAAATTTTATTCTGCATGACCATATTTTAGATACTCAATACGACCCCATACCTAAACATTGCAACTACCTTACTAACTATTAATAAGCAGCAAATAGGGAGTTTATTGAGGCAAAAGTCATAGTTAATAGTGAGAACTGGTGTCCAAACTAAAGTGTGATCCAATTTTTCCATGCCCCTTGAGACTGACCTTCTTGTTGAACTCCAGAGCTTTGTGCTTACGGTCTTGCCTCACCATGTCTCCGCTCTGATAGGTCTCTTTCATGCTGCTGCTGCTGCGTTTCTGCCAGCGGTTGATCCGCAGCACACCCAGACGCAGTGTACGTCCCTGAGAGGCCTTGATCATGGCCGCCGCCGTCTCGTGCTGTTTCACTGGAATCCCATTCACCTCCATCACATAGTCACCTGCTCGCAGTCCACTCCGGCCGGCTGGAGAGTTGAGCATGCAGTCCTCCACCAGCAGGGGACTGTCTCCCACTATAGTAAAGCCAAAACGACCATCAGGCCCCGGGGCAATGTCCATCTGTGGTGGTAAAGTGGATAAGGGTGAGTGACACTGGTTTGCTCTACAGAAGCAAAGGAAAATTAGGAGAGATCTGAATTTTCTTTAGCACAACAAGGGTAACTTGATATATATATACATACTACCGGTCAAAAGTTTGGGATCAGAACGATTTTTTATGTTTTTTTACAGGAGTTTCTTATGCTCATCAAGGCTGCATTTATTTGATCAAAAATACAGGAAAAAAAGTAATATTGTGAAATATTATTCTGATGTAAAATAACGTTTTTCTATTTTAATATAAATTAAAATGTAATTTATTCCTGTGATGCAAAGCTGAATTTTCAACATCATTACTCCAGTCTTCAGTGTCACATGATCCTTCAGAAATCATTCCAATATGCTGATTTATTATCAGTGCTGGAAACTGTTGTTATTTTTACAACAGTTATTTTTTTGGGAACCTGTGATACTTTTTTTCAGGATTCTTTGATGAATAAAAAGTTAAAAAGTTCAAAAATTTGGGGTCAGTACATTTTTATCCTTTCTTTTTTTGAAAGAAATTAAAACCTTTATTCAGCAAGGAAGGATGTGTTAAATTGTTAAGTGATAGCAAAGATTTATATTGTTAGAAAAGATTTATATTTTGAATAAATGCTGTTCTTTTTAACTTTTTATTCATCAAAGAATCCTGAAAAAAGTATCGCCGTTTCCAAAAAAAGACTGCACAACTGTTGCCAACATTGATCATTCTAATAATAAATCAACATATTAGAATGATTTCTGAAGGATCATGTGACACTTTATACTGGAGTAATGGCTGATGGAAATTCAGCTTTGCATCACAGAAATAAATTATATTTTAAAGGATATTAAAATAGAAACCATTATTTTATATTGTAATAACATTTAGCAAGATTACAGTTTTTTCTGAATTTTTGATTAAATAAATGCAGCCTTAAGAGACTTCTTTAAAAAACATTACAAGTCTTACTGATCCCAAACTTTTGAATGGCAGTGTATATATTATGATATTATATATAATGTTATTTTTTAAATTATTATTTTATATATCTACGCTACTATTTAAAAGTATATTTATCAAGAGACTTTTATATTACAAAATATTTCTATTTCAAGTAAATGCTGTTCTTTTGAACTATCTATTCATCAAAGAATGAAAAATGTATTTTCCATCAAATGTTATTACTAAAAAAAATATTTCCGTAAAAATATTAAGAAGCACAACAATTTTCAACACTGCAAATCAGCATATTAGAATGATTCTGTGGATCATGTGACTATGAAGACTGGAGTAATGATGCTGAAAATTCAGCTTTGCATCACAGGAATTTTCAGCTTTAAAATCACAGGAATAAATTACTGTGCATTTATTATATGCATAATATATAATGCATTTTAAAATATATGCAAATAGAAAACAATTATATAAACAATTATATTTTAAATTGTAATAATATTTTCACAATATTACTAAATAAGAGACTTCAAAAACCTAAAAAATCTTAACTCAATTTTTTTTTTTTTTTTTAAGGGGGGAAAAAAATTGTTGCAATGCCATTCATACATTTTTTGCTTGACTTAAGTGTCCAAATACTTTTTAAGGCAACTGTATTTATATAGAGAGATAATATAGAGGCGATTTTGGACATTTTTTAAGAACTCGCTTTTCTATTTAATAATCAACCAATTTCCCATATGAACTGCTTTTTTCTCTTGAATTACGCCAAATTAAACCAAATTTAGGTCAGTTTTGTTACTGTTTTGTTGACAGTATATGGCATGTCAGTGAAGAAAAACTGGCCTGTTCAATTCTAGACACAACGCCAATGCTGGGTGGCACAGTCTTGAGGGTCTGAGCCAGAGCAATGAGGGCTTTGGAGCTGAGGGACGAGACGTTCTGCCCATCGATCTCCAGAACCTGGTCACCTGGCTGCAGTCCAGCCATGTAAGCGCTGCTGCCCTCCACCACAGAGAGGATGTAACTGGGTCCATCTCCACCCAGCTTAAAGCCAAAGTCCTCTGGCCAACCCTGGTTATTTGCTGGAAGGGCCAGTTCTGGAAAAAGCCAATACATGAGAGATAAGTGGCAAGTAGTCTTTATTAAACTTAATTTAGTCTTTATAAAATAAAAATGTATTTAATTAAATCATCTTGCTATATTTGTTTACTTACTTAAAATAAAGTAAAATAAAATAAATGGGAAGACTTTCAGAATCCCCATTTCTATTAAAACCAAATCTACTCCCTTGCATTTACAAAATATCAGACAGAGAACAGTTCACGCATTACGTTTGCAGCACTTCATCATATAGCATACTGTAGTTGTTGTAATTGAATTTGTGACCTAATAACAGACGGGCGAAAAAAAAACGATCAAGCAATTACTTTACGCACCAATATTCAGTGGGAAATCTCTCAGCACGTTAGGGTTTGGGTCTGTGGAATTGAAGAAACATATTAATTTATGTATATAGAGAGAGAGAGAGCAAGAGAGATGGATAGTGTGTCTATGTATGCATGTATGCATGTATGCATGTATATATATATATATATATATATATACATACACACACACACACACTCTCTCTCTATCTTCATCTCCAAAATATACGTTCTTTAATAAAATGAACAGAAAATATAAGCCTATTTTTCTCATTTACCACCTCACAGAGCTCCATGTTCTGCTTTATGAACTTACAGAAATCTTTGGAGGCACTGCGGGATCCCGATCGGCTTTGGCGAAGAGAGAAACGACCCTTCTGGCTCTTCAAAAATCTTCTCATCATGGTTTCTGGGTCTTCTGTGTGGAAGTCAAGCTGTAAGAGGTCACGTCAGGTCAGCACCTCATCACCCTCCTCAACAAGTCACTGCTCCATCATTACCAAAAGCAATCGATCCGGCAGGTGTAGCCTCCATCGAGGATCCTCTGGTGAGGATATCAGTCCAGTGTAGATCAAGAGAGCGCGGTCAAGCTCTCTGCAGCCGTGGCTCTACGTCTCCAATAAGTAAGTCCAGTTCAAACCGTCTTGCAGAGCACGGAGCAGAAATCTGGGACAAGCTAGCTGGGTCTTTTAATGATTCTTTTGCAAGAAAAAGGTACAGTGAAGCCCCATTTTTCTATAAATACCTCCCTCTCCCTCTCTCTCTCTGTGATGCTGGTGGATTGGGCCCTCTCTCAGGGCTGAGGAGTGACCCAGAAACTGCCTGTCAGAGCAGCAAAGGACGGCGCTCCGATTACAGATCCTCAGAGATGCTGTGGTACAGTTAGATGTAGTCTGGTACATTTAACTCCAACTCCCCTTCTACAAATCTGATCCGGTATCATTCTTCCAACTGTTCCTTATTCAAGCACAGTTTCAGAACAGCAGGAATGGTTAACCTCCAACACTGCAGTGATGGGTATGATTTAATATGATATTAATAGCATTTACAGCATGACGTCAGAAAGTAATGAGGAGATCTGTGGCGCTCAGGGCTGGTAGTCAGAAGGTTGCTGGTTTGACCTCTGCAAAGCAAAAGCAACCCAACTGTGCCCTTACACTTAGGTTATGCTATATGTGAACCTGGACCACAAAACCAGTCATAAGGGTAAATATTTTGAAATTGAGATTTATACCATCTATATATCTAAATAAATAAGCTTTCCATTGATGTATGGTTTGTTAGGATAGGACAATAGTTGGCCGAGATACAACTATTTGAACATCTGGAATCTGAGGGTGCAAAAAAAATCTAAATATTGAGAAAATCTCCTTTAAAGTTGTCCAAATGAAGTTCTTAGCAATGCATATTACTAATCAAAAAAATAAGTTTTGATATGTTTACGGTAAGAAATTTACAAAATATCTTCATGGAACATGATCTTTACTTAATATCCAAATGATTTTTGGCATAAAAGAAAAATCGATAATTTTGACCCAAACAATGTTTTTTTGGCTATTGCTACAAATATACCCAAGCAACTTGAGACTGGTTTTGTGGTCCAGGGTCACATATGGAAATAAATAAAGTACTTTGTCTACTTCCCTGTAAATAAATAACTTTGAATAAAAGGGTGAATTTTATATAAATAAAAAAATACCTAAAACAAAACTAAATGTAACTAAATAAAAATAAAGTAAAACAAAATGATTTTAAATACAAAAACTAAAAACCAAAATATATAAAACGTAAATAAAACAAAAACAAATTTGTTTTGAAACAACAAAAATAATTTAAATTGAAACAAAAAAAATAAAATAAATAAAATTAAAAAACTAAACTTTGTATTCAAATTTTAAATACAAAAAAGTATATAATTTTTTTATAAACAAAAATAAAACAAATAACAAAACTAAAATTGAAAAGTAAAATAAAATTATTTAAACTATAAAACAAAAAAATTAAGGCAATAAAATAATGAAAATATTTTTTTTACAAGAAAATGCGCTTATTTGTCAAAATATATAAATAAAGGTCCTAATGTCCTCATTTTTAATGCAAAATATCTTTCTTGTATTTCTTTTGATTTGGGGGATATAATTGTGTTATAATGCTTTTGCTGGCTATAAGGAAGAGTTAACAATGCAAAAACAAAACAGTGTCTTAAAAGGCACTGGATACTACAAGATGACCGTCGATAATCCTATTTAATATCACTCTGAAACATGTCAAACCAGAGGGTACAACTGTTTTTCAATGGATCATTTGCAAGTCAGGTCAGGGATTCAATTATAGCTAGAAATAAAAGAAAAATGCAATTATATATGGGCATATGTGAAGGCCTGAAGGGGCAAAGTACTCCAGCATGTGCAGTGAAGGGAGGGAGAACAGATAGTGAAGGTGACCAGAGCTTCAATATGCCCCCGATCTGCCAGAATGAAGCGTCTCCCGCCTCGATCTATCTGGATATAGAAAAATACATCAACCTCATGCTTGCATCTCCACATCTAAAGACAATATAAGCCAAGCGGGCTTGCAGACTGAAACACACAGTGCATCAATCACAAATTCAATCTTGAAATCCTGGGGGAATAAATCAGCATATTAGAATGATTTCTGAAGGATCATGTGACACTGAAGACTGGAGTAATGGCTGCAGGAATAAATGACATTTTAAAATACATTAAAATAGAAAGCAGTTATTTTATATTGTAATAATTTAAATATTACTTTTTTTTCATTTCATATGACTGTTTTTACTGTATTTTTGATCAAATGAATGCAGCCATGGTGAGCATTAAGAGACTTCTCGCAAACATAGTAAGACTTTTGAATGTTAATGTACTAAGTTTGAAAAAACGTAGTTCACAATATTGGATTTTAGGACTACAGAGATGTATGTTTAGAACTGAATTGTGTCATTTCTGCTCAACTAGCAAACATCTTCCACTGGTCAATCAAACAGTCTGTCCCGCCCCAAACTCAAGTCACTGCCAATAATGCTGTGTCCGGCTGGTCAAACAAATAAAGCAATGTTTTGTTTCCTCAGATGGTGTCTGAAAAAAATTAAAAAATCAAACGAAATCTGTATTTAAAAAAAATATTATAATCACTATATTGCAACAGCTATCTTTATCATATTTTTTAAAGACTTTAGGGCCATCCTATTATCTATTACAAAATATTATTAAATATACACTAGCATTTGAAAGTTTGGAGTCAGTATGACTTAAAAAAAAAAAAAAAAAATGATTTAGCAAGAATGCATTAAGCTGATCAAAAGTGGCAGTAAAAGTTACTAAATAAAATTGTAAAATATTTAAAATCACAGTTTCCACAATAATATTAAGCAGCACGATTTAATATTATTGATAATAATATCAGAATGATTTCTGAAGGATCATGTGACACTGAAGAATGAAGTAATGATGCTGAAAATACAGCTTTGCATCACAGGAATAAATTACGTTTTTAAATATACTGAAATACAAAACATTTATTTTAAATCATAATAAAATTTCCCAATATCACTGTTTTTACTGTATTCCTGAACAAATATATGCAGCTTTGGTGAGTATAAGAGACTTATTTCAAAAACAAGAAAAAAATCTACCTGCTGCTGATTATCTTGGATTATTACTTCTTCACCTTGAGTTGCTTCCTCAGATGGTGTCTGAAAAAAATTAAAAAATCAAACGAAATCTGTATTTTAAAAAAATATTATAATCACTATATTGCAACAGCTATCTTTATCATATTTTTTAAAGACTTTAGGCCATCCTATTATCTATTACAAAATATTATTAAATACACACTAGCATTTGAAAGTTTGGAGTCAGTATGACTTAAAAAAAAAAAAAAAAAAAATTATTTAGCAAGAATGCATTATAGCTGATCAAAAGTGGCAGTAAAAGTTACTAAATAAAATTGTAAAATATTTAAAATCACAGTTTCCACAATAATATTAAGCAGCACGATTTAATATTATTGATAATAATATCAGAATGATTTCTGAAGGATCATGTGACACTGAAGAATGAAGTAATGATGCTGAAAATACAGCTTTGCATCACAGGAATAAATTACGTTTTTAAATATACTGAAATACAAAACATTTATTTTAAATCATAATAAAATTTCCCAATATCACTGTTTTTACTGTATTCCTGAACAAATATATGCAGCTTTGGTGAGTATAAGAGACTTATTTCAAAAACAAGAAAAAAATCTGACTCCAAAATTTTTCCTATAAAAACCAAGTGGTGAAAGGTAGTGAAAATCACAAATATTGCTGATATATGCATGTAATGATATGCAATTTAATATAAGAAAATGAATCCAATTTAATTAAAACAAAAAGTCACATAAAACTGGTTGGATTTTCATCATTATTAATTATAATACATTTTTATGTTGTTCATATATTAATTTTCATCTAATTTTATATACACACGTAAGCAATATAATGGCCACCCTGGCACATCAAGTCACATAAGTATACGTAACACACGTGATGTTTACCCCTATAATGTATTCCTGAGTGTCGGCCACTACTGAGGAGAACTCCACCAGCACAGCATGAGGGTCGTCTGATACGATCTCAGCCGCCAGCTCCTGCTCCTCAGAGTTCCCTGCATGTTCAGAGTCCTTCAGCTGCACGGCAAAACAGCCCCCTGACCACACAAACACATATACAGTCATTACAAGTGACAACTGTAAGAATTCATGATGTCTATAAATAGCTTAGGGTCTCTCTCAAGTGTCTTCAATTATGTATACACTTATATTAGATTAGATTCAACTTTATTGTCATTGTGCAGAGTACAAGTACAGGGCCAACTGAAATGCAGGTATATATATAAGTTATGTATAAGTTTAGCTAGACTTTTTAATGTTTTCGAAAGAAAAAAATTTATTATGCTCACCAAGGATGCATTTATTGGATCAAAAACACAGTAAAAACGGTATTATTGTAAAATATTACTTTCATTTAAAATAAGTTTTCTATTTGTATATATTTTAAAATGTAAAATATTCCTGATGCAAAGCTGTATTTTCAGCAACATTACTTCAGTCTTCAGTGTCACATGATCCTTCAGACTGTAAGTTGCTTTTGATAAAAGCGTCTTCTAAATAAATGCAAAAAATGCATAAATGTACATTTTCGTTATTTGCAATAAAATAAACATTAACGGAAATAAAATATTAAAAAACTTAAACTTATTTTATTTCAGCTAGTAGCCAAGGCAACATTTCTCATTTTCCTTTAGCTTAAGTTGAAGCGCTGTAATATAACTATAACTGAAGTTAATAACTAAAACTAAATAAATTATAACTAATAAAAAAAAGACATACTATATAGACATTCTTAAGAAAACTATTACTAAAATTAAAGTGAAAATAGAAAGTATACAAATTAAATCTAATTCAAAATATTAACAAAAACTATAAATTTATGTTTTTGTTTTTTACCAATATACAGATTTTTCAAGAGATGCTTAAAAATTCAATGCAAAATAGCAATACAAAACACTTTATGATATCAATATTCTCTATACGATATCCATATAGAGAATCAGTTTTACAGCTTATATTTAGGACTTTTAATATAACAGAAAGCACATTATACTTATGTGTACTAGTTGTTTTCTAACATTGACTTCAGTATAAATGTGTTTTAATTATTTGAATGATTAATTAATTAATCATTTTAGTGATAGATGTTTATAAACCTTTAGCTCGCAGGTGACGGTTCAGCGTTCCATGTTCAGCAAAGCCCCGGCCACAGTTGGAGCACTTGAAGGGCTTTTCACCCGTGTGATGCCGGATGTGCCGCACCAAAGCGCTCTTTTCCCGGAAGCCACGGGAGCAGTGCGGACACACGTAAGGCTTTTCCTCGCCATGAGTGCGATGGTGGACCTGCAGAGCATTCTGGAACACGACAGACCATGCTTTAAAGATGACAATGTAAAACCTAAGGACTGTGTTTGCATATTGACCTCACCTTGGTCTTGTAGCTCTTGTCACAGAAGCTGCAGTGGTACGGCCTCTCGTCTGAATGCGCTCTCATGTGTTCCCGCACGTGTCCGATGGCTTTAAACTGCTTGCCGCACTCTCCGCATTTGTAGCGCCGCTCGCTGACATGTGTCTCCATGTGTTTCTTCAGCACGTAGCCCGTCAGGAACTCCTTCTGACATGTTAAGCACTTAAACGGCTTGTAACCTGCGAAAGAAAAAAATATTCAGAGACTCGGCTGTTACACAGCTATTCCATATTGTTAATGAATAAACTGCTTTGAATGGGGCTTACCAACATGCCCTTTGACATGGACCCTCAGGTAGGTCAACGTCTTGAACATGCGTTCACAGTGAGGACATTTGTATAATTTTGTCTCAACTGGTTCGTCTTCCTTCACAGACGAATCCTAGAATGGATAAAAAAGTTTGAAGTTTATTGTGTTGTTTTATTGGAATAAAACATGCCGTCACAATTTAAGAAACTCACTTGTGTTTCCTCGGCCACGGTCTCCACACATTCTTCTGTCACCTGGATCTCAGTGAGCCTGGCGTCAGTCTCAGGAGCCTGCAGGGCTGCTTTAGGTGACCGGGCCTCTGCCTGCTCGGCTGCCTCTGTGGCTTCGGTCTCCAGCGCGATGCCAGAGTTTATGATGGCCTGGCAGATTAGATTGTCGGCTTCAACCACAGTCGCAGTTTGAGGCTGAGACACGACCTGTCAGAGGAACAGAGGAACTACATTAACTACATACATATTCACAACTTCTGAATATATAAACAAATGTCCTTGTACTTTTCCAAGCATCTTAATTTATACTAAAGAAAGATAAAGTTACTTAGAAAGATTTTTTTTTCTTTTTGTTAAAACTATTTTTTTAAATTTGGCCCTGAGCTTTTAGTCTAGCTTTTTAGCCATTTTAATAATATTATTTATGTAACACTTCGTAATAAGGTTTAATTATTTAACATTTGTTAATGTAGTAGACGTTGTCGGTAATAACATTAGTAATGAATTTGGGCAGCCTTAACTAACAATGAACAACAATTTTTACAGCATTTATCTAGATAAATGCTAATTTATAAATATACTTCTGTTCTTTGTTGAATTATATTTTCTCATAATACATTAACTGGTAACACTTCACAATAAAGTTCATTAGTTAGCATTAGTTAACTACTTTAGTTAGAATGAACAATACTTCTACAGCATATATTAATCTTAGCTAATGTTAATTTCAACATTTACTAATGCATTATTAAAATCAAAGGTTGTGCTTGTTAATAAAGCAATAAGCCCCAAGAAGTCATGGTTTACAGCGAATTTATAACAGCTAAGGGGCATTGTTAGGCACGATGCAAAGTGCCTAAAACCCCCTTAGCTGTTATAAATTCACTGTAAACCACGGCTTCACGGGGATTATTGCTTTTATAAAATGGTTATTCCATATACGTAGTAAGGTTTCACAAAATAAAACAGAGCAAATAAAGTGTAATAATATTAATCAAAAAATTATTCTTCCGCCAAACAATGTAGTTCCTCGGAATCGGTTGTGGTTGCAACAAAGTTGCCAAGCAACACACAAACGTAAACAAATCTGTATGTTTGTAGAGTAATTTACAACAGCTTCGAACATGGCTCAGCCAATCAGAATCAAGGACCGGAACTATCCGTTTTATAACATTAGTTAAAGCACTGTGAATTACCATGAACTAACAATGTACAACTGTATTTTCATTAACTAACATTAACAAAGATTAATAAATACTGTAATTAATGTTAATACATTAACTAATGGAACCTTATTGTAAAGTGTTACCTGTTAATCCATACAACCTGAAATACTAAAACATTTACAGTACATGTAGAAATCTATACATAAAGAACTGGATTAATAAATGATGTAAATGTATTTCTCATTGTTAGTTCAAGGATATCTAATACACGTAATACATTGAACCTTGTAAAGTGTTATGATTCATGATAATGCAACTGAATTGTCATACAGAGCTCAACATTCTAAAAATATAAGTAAATATCAGTTTTCAATTATTTTAATTATATAATCGTATCAATGTTGGCAAAGCAAAAAAAAAATCTCAACTACTGGCCCTACTGTTGAGACTGTTAAATTGCAGCACCCAAAAATGCAATAACGGTCCGTGCTTTTTTGAATTAGTGAAATTCAACATGCTTTTCTGCACCAAAAATATTTGTAATTAATTAACTAGCTTTGTTAGTCTCAGACCTGTTGCACTTGTCCTACCACCTCGATCTGGATGATCTCCTGACCAGCTTCCACAACTCTCACGACAGGAATCTGCTCCTTCTCAGATTCAGGAGGGGACGGCTGAACTTCTAGAACGATACCCAACAGCAATACAATCAGAAAACCTCACGTGCACAACAGTTTCCACATGAAAAAGAATGTCGGCATGAAATGAAAATTCACCATCTATTTTCTAAATGCATGCTATAGATCTTATTCTGAAAAATGTATTCATTCAGTTTTTCACCTTGTAATGTTAAATCAAAACAGACTTTTCTCTGGTGACATATGCCAGTCTTCACCAATCATTTATAATCCATTACACTCAGACGTACATCACAATATGGAAGAAAAGATCCGTCGCTGAAAAGGTCATTATGAAAGGCTTCGTACCTTTCTGAACTCCATCCTTGCTAACAAGTATCTCTTTACACTGACTGTAGCGAATCTTCTCAGTGCAAGGCGTGAGAGACTTCAGATGTCTGGTTAGCGCTCCGGACTCTCTGAACGCCAGTCCACACTGATTGCAGCGGTACGGACGCTCATCTGCCAAAGGAAATGATATCATAATACTTAGAAAGACATGCATAAAAGTTTACACAGACACTAAATAACTTTCACTACTTAGAAGGGGTTGAACGACTTCTGATTTTTTTAAGTCGACTTTAATGTGATGAAAGTCGAGTCGAAGTCGACTAGTCGCTGATGACGTCATTAATGAACAAATAAGTCTGGAGCAGTGACAAGCACCTTGTGCACAGCTATGGCATATGACACAGCGCTGCCCACATGGCTATTGCTGCTATAACAGCTCTTTTATCAGTTATTTTGTCTTTGGGTCGTTATATTTCTCACAGATTTCTGCTCATTCTAAATCAGATACAGATAAAGCAGCACAGTAAAGACTACATTCATATGAATGCATTAGTGAGAGCGATTACGTGTGTGAATTAATTCTACCTGACAGCGTCTCTCTACTAGTAGTGAAGCTGTGGAATTTACTTATTAAGAAATATATGCTTGAACTTTTCAGTTTCTAAGCTATTTTACTGAGAAATCACAGAACAGTGTTGACAATACATTTCCGTGCTGAATGATTCTGTGTGCTCGCGATCTGCGCGTGATGTACGCGCTACTGTCTGTAGCCTATGCGTGCAGCAGAGCATTAGATTAGAACGGCGATTAACGTACCTGTACAATAAGCTGTTTAAAACGTGCATTCTCCTGTTCAATTTCAAGCATCCAGTAATATAATCACACGTCTTGTGGAGCGCTTTCAGAGTATGCATTTATTTGTCATTTGAACTGTTTGGAAACAGAGAGTAAATGTGGAAGTCCTTCAAAGATTTCTTATCCTGTTGCGCCCTCTATAGGACCCGCGACTAGTCGACGTCAAGCTTAAAGCGTCATGCAGAGCATTGAAGTCGAGCAGTCGATTAGTCGGTGCAACCCCTACTACTTAGCAGAGTCCAGTACAAAGACGCCACTTCACACACAGCTTAGTTTTACCTGTGTGCCGACGTTTGTGCCGGATCAACGACCCCTTGGTCCTAAAAGCATTCTCGCATATTTCACACTTAAAATCCTTCTGGTCCGTGTGCGTGAACATGTGGGTTCTGAGAATATTTGTCTGCGGGACAAATAAATGGATCAAATTTACAACTGAAGTGAGTTTTGCTTGCATATTCCCAAATAAGATAAGAATTCAAATGCATAAATATGATCTAATATTGTACCGTTTTAAAGGTCTTCTCACATATCTCACAGATGTACCGTCCCTCTGCGTTTAACTTCCAAACGACTTTTGCAGGACTGGAACTGTCATCCTCGCTTGCAGAGCGGCTTCTCTTTTTTCCTCCAGCCGCCGCTTTATCTCCCTTGTCTAAAGGAACCAAGCGACTTGATTTAGTACCCAAAGACAGATGGATTGGTAAATTATGTTCAATTCAAATCCCTCAATACAACAAGTTATATTTTATTGACTTCACTAAATCAAAAGTGAAGTACCTGCATTCGACGTTCCCGCTTCATCAGATGAACTATCATTTTCACTTAATTTCACATCGATGGAAGCAGCTTCATTAGGGACAATATTTGTCTGAGGAAGGAGACAGACAGATGAGCACTGATGTATCCTTAGCTTACATTTTGTACAGCTTCTTGAGTATATGATGCTCACAGACTACCATTTAAACGTTTGGGGTCAGTAAGATCATTTATGGGGATGCATTTACTTGATCAAAACTACAGTAAAAACAGAAATATCATGAAATATTATTACAATTTTAAATAACTGCTTTCTATTTGAATATACTGTAAAATGTCATTTATTCCGGTGATGTTAAAGCTGAATTTGCAGCATCATTACTCCAGTCTTCAGTGCCACGTGATCCTTCAGAAATCATTCTGATATGATGATTAGCTGCTCAAGAAACATTTCTTATTACCAATCATGCAAAAAGTTTTTGTTTAATATCTGTGTGGAAAACATGATCCGTTTTTTCAGGATTCTTTGATGAATAATAAATATGTACAGTCAATCCCTCTGGATATGAAAGTATCCAGTAAATGAGGAAGGATATCATTTCACACAAACCTGATGGTCCTGCTGAGGACGCTTGCAGCTCCTGCTGAGTTTATGTTGGATGAAAGCATCCAGAGCGGAGAACTCCTCCAGACATCTCCCGCATTTATGAATATCCTCATCTGAGAGGGAACACCAAAATATTGCACATCTCATTTCAGTTTAACGGATCATACATATTGCAGAAGTATCTATGCAACATGAAATGCAATAAGAATGCAATATAATATACATTTTCCCACAATTGCGGCATCCAATAGGTTTTTTTTAATATATATAAAAAATACATTTATAAAATAATACGCTTTAATATTTTAATTGTAAAATAAAATGTTAATTATGAATATTTATTAAGTTATATACTTTATAATATGTAATTTAATGTTATAATACAATTAATATAACTTAAACATCTATATACTATAGTTGTTATTAACATTTTGGATTCGTTTTTATATTTTCATAATGATTCAGTTAAAGTTTCAGTAATTTTGTTGTGTTTTTGTACTATAACTTTCATTTATTAATAAAATATTACATGTTTTACATGACTTTTACAAAGACAAAACTATTTAGTCCATAAATATGTCATTTGCATCCCAGAATGCTATTAAACAAAATGTTTAATTTGAGGTGCAAATGACTTTGTTGTGGAAATTGTGTTTTCATAGAGTTGGCACACATAAAAAATAAAATTCACAGGGCGTTTTGGGAGCCGAATCTTGTTGCCGTGCGGTTTTAATATCAAACAGCCTTGGAAAGCTGCAGCAGTAACATGTGTGTTGTCAGATCTTCATCCAGTACAGATCGATGCTAAGCAGCATTAGCATGCTGGTCAAAAACAACATTGCGGCTAATGGAGACTGTTAGCGTGACTGAACGAGCCAAAGTTAGGCCCACACATTTAATCGCGTTTTTACCACGCGACTGCGTCCCATCCCAATGTTTCTACCTTCGTCTCCGAGTGTGGTTTGGATGGTGATGATGTTGCCATGCTCCGCTTGGTCGGTAACTGTTGCTGCCGTATTATTATTTTCTTCAGTCATGTCGTTCCAGACCTCCGTCTCTGTCGCAACGCTTCAACAGGGAAAACATGGCGGATTTACGACCTCGTAGTCATAACAACAAAAGAGCGGCTCGGGGAGGGAGAACGAGCACGTCAAAATAGATTCAAAATAAAGGCGCGCTCATTCTATGGATACAACTCTGTTGCGGGAAACTGCACTTAGATCACAAACTTTCATCTGCATTAGACAAATATCCTCCTGCCTTTCTGATTTTAGGTGGTGACTTTAACATTACATTTGATTTAGTTGATGGTTGATATATGGAGAGGAATTTACCCGGATGTAATACAGTAATCCAGAATCGATTATTAGTTGATCTCTAAAACATTAATAAATAATAATATCTCTATTAATATTAGCAACAGTCCACTGACTGACCGTAATGCCATTTATATTTCAATTAATTTATCACAAAATACTACAATGAATAGCCTACTTCTAAAGCGTCGCTTTGGAAACTAAACAATTCTCTTCTTAAATATGAAAAGGTCAAAAAACAGCAGATTGATGAGTTAATCAAACTTACTGGGAAAGGGCTGAATCAGAAAAAGCGTATGGACGGAATTGGGAGCTTCTAAAATATGAATTAGGGAAATTCTTAAGAACATTTGGAAGTAATAGGCCTATAGCAAAACAAAATAGATTAACTGAAGATGAGGTTCTTTTACAGCTTTCTGCTTTATCGTTTAGGGAACCATTGACAGATACTCAAAACACTGAATACTCTAAACCAGTGTTTCTCAACCAGGGGTCCGTGGACCCCTAGTGGTCCTTGACGTAAGGCCAGGGGGTCCGTATAAAGTATGAATTTTTGTATACATTTTGTATATTTTGACATGACATGTTCCCATGAAAGAAAAATTCAATATAGCTGATGATATGGCCAAATACTGGACAAGTCAGCTAACTTGAATTATACTTGACTGTATTTGGTCCTCACAAAGACACAAATGATACATAGATGAGTCAATTTTGTTCTGGAGGTCCTTGAGGATGGTTCTGAATTGGACTGAGGTCCGGTATGCCAAAAGGTTGAGATTCACTGCTCTAAACTACAGAATAAATTAGATGAGTTGTACAGATCCAAAGCTAAGGGAGCCTATGTTAGATCAAGGAAAAATGGCTGGAAGAAGGAGAACAGAACTCCAGTGAAAGACCCAATGCTATATGTTTCTATTGATCGTCTCTGAACAAATGATAGAGTTCTTGATAATCCTAAATAAATAGCTGCTTATTGTTCCAAATTCTATAATAACTTATCAAGATATTGTGATAATTCAGCCAAATCGTTTTTTTGACTCTGTCAATCCAAAAAAAGTTATTTAAGATAAAGAAGCTTGTGACGGCGATACATCTCAATCAGAAATTCTACAGGCAATTAAGAGTTTAAAAAAGAATAAATGTCAGAGCAGTGATGGTCTAATCGCTGAACTGTATAAGGTGTTTGACAAAAATGTATCTCCTTTCTTATTAAGTGTTCAAAGAAAGTCTTGAATTGGAAGCACTTCCACCAACCATGACACAAGGAGTCATCACCCTGATACCCAAACCCAACAAAGATAAAGAGTGTCTAGAAAACTGGAGGCCAATCACCCTCTTAAATAATGATTAAAAACTGTTAGCTTTAGTTTTAGCAAGAATAATTAAAGATGTCCTTAACTCTATAGTTGATTAATCACAATCAAGCTTTATGGAGAAGCGTCACATTACGAATAATCAACCCGATCTCATGAAAGTGCGTATAAATAGTACGCCAAATAAAAACGAAAACTCATGGTATTGATACGCAAAAATGGACTTTGGCGTGCATATGATACGCATGTGGTTGGCGTGCACATAATACCGGTTTTCGCGTGCATATGATACGCATGTGGTTGGCGTGCACATAATACCGGTTTTCGCGTGCATATGATACGCATGTGGTTGGCGTGCACATAATACCGGTTTTCGCGTGCATATGATACGCATGTGGTTGGCGTGCACATAATACCGGTTTTCGCGTGCATATGATATGCCAAACACATGCGTATCATATGCACGCGAAAACTGGTATTATGTGCACGCCAAACACATGCGTATCATATGCACGCGAAAACTGCGTATTATGTGCATATAATACGCAGTTTTCGCGTGCATATGATATGCCAAACACATGCGTATCATATGCACGCGAAAACTGCGTATTATATGCACGCCAAACACATGCGTATCATATGCACGCGAAAACTGGTATTATGTGCACGCCAAACACATGCGTATCATATGCACGCGAAAACTGGTATTATGTGCACGCCAAACACATGCGTATCATATGCACGCCAAAGTCCATTTTTGCGTATCAATACCATGAGTTTTCGTTTTTATTTGGCGTACTATTTATACGCATTTTCATGAGACCGGGCTCGAATAATACAAGATTAGTTTTAGATCTTCTAGATTACGAGAATCTCGTTCCTAATGACAGTTTTGCTTTTCTTAGACTTCTAGCCTTTGATTCGCTTGAGCACAAGTTCATAGTTCAAGCTCTTGCCAAATTTGGGTTTGGAGATTATTTCTGTAAAGCCATCAGGACATTATGCAGAAATAATAATAATAGTGTTATTAAGTTAAAATTCGGAACCTCACCCAGATTTGATTTGTCACGTGGAGTAAGACAAGGCTGTCCTATATCTCCATATCTATTCTTACTTGCCTCTCAGTTTTTAGCTCTGCATATTTCCACTAATAATTTACAAGGTATCACAACTGAAGATTGACAAATTATTATTAGCCAGCTGGCTGACGACCCTACTTTATTTCTGAATGCCGCCTCCCAAATCCCTTTAGCTTTAAGATTGATTGAGTCCTTTTCCAGAGCTTCAGGTATCTGCCAGAATATCAACAAATGTGAGTTAATGTCAATCAAACGCTGTAATGTTCCCTCTATATGTAACATTCCTGTGAAAGATGAAGTTACATACTTAGGAATTTTAATTAATAAAGACCAAAAAACAAGATGTAATCTAAATTTCGACCCTCTATAGTGAAAACCCAAAGAAAACTTAACTCGTGGCTGCAGAGAGATTTATCACTAAGAGGAAGAATTTTACTCTCTAAAGCCGAAGGATTGTCTGGACTCACTTATGCTGCTCTTTCCTTGGAGGTTGATAAATGAACATTAAAAAGAATTGATAGCATGTTAAACAATTTTGTTTGGAAAAATAAAACTCACTACATTAGGACATCTGTAATAATGAACCCAACAAAACAGGGATTTAGTCGATTTTACTACCTTAAATAATACTTTTAAAATTAATTGACTCAAGAATTTCCTTAAAAATCCCTCCTCACTTTGGAATTTTATCCCAAATTATATTTTCTCTAAAGTTGGTGGCCTGAATTTCCTATTATAATGTTTTAAAAATCCCTATCAAACTTTCTAATTTCCATAAGCAGATGCTCTTGGCCTGGTCCTTAATATACAAACACAACTTTTCTCCACACAGATATAATTTATGGAACAATAAGCATATTCTTTACGAGAATAAATCACTTTTCTTCGACGAGTGGGTCGAAAACAATCTTCTTTTAGCTGGACAGCTTTTTAATTCACAAGGCAGACTTTACAACTACTCTGATGTCTTACAAAAATATAATATTTGTATCTGCTGATGAATTATGCTGTTGTTTTCAACGCCATTCCCTCTGGTGTGTCTTTTCTGTTGCATGGCCTTGTACTTACACTCTGAATTTAACTGACACAATGATCGGAAGTGTTTGCTTTTCTGCAGATCAACAAAAAATCACTATAAAATTAGAGCTCTTTTACAGAGAGAGATAACAACAATTCCTTACATAATACCTTATTGGAATAGCATTGTGATGCAATATACCTTGGGAGAAAGTATGGACCTTGCCTCATAGATATCTGCTTACTAATAAAGTAAAATAAATAACATTTAAGTTGATTTACAAATGTCACCCAGCTAAAGCATTTCTTGGGAAATATAAGTCAGACATTGAAGTGAGTTGCTGTTTTTGTCATTCTTCTGAAGAAGACTTCATTCTTTTATTTTGGCAATGCTCCTACACAAAACATTTTTGGTCACTTTTTAGTGTTTATTCAATCTTATTTTGTAAGTGACTTCTCTTTTTGTTTTAATGATGCTTTCTTTGGATTGTCTGACTATTCAAAAGAGAATACCGGAAA
>NW_015505184.1:99887-112449 GCF_001515645.1 Sinocyclocheilus grahami
GCCATTCCCTCTGGTGTGTCTTTTCTGTTGCATGGCCTTGTACTTACACTCTGAATTTAACTGACACAATGATCGGAAGTGTTTGCTTTTCTGCAGATCAACAAAAAATCACTATAAAATTAGAGCTCTTTTACAGAGAGAGATAACAACAATTCCTTACATAATACCTTATTGGAATAGCATTGTGATGCAATATACCTTGGGAGAAAGTATGGACCTTGCCTCATAGATATCTGCTTACTAATAAAGTAAAATAAATAACATTTAAGTTGATTTACAAATGTCACCCAGCTAAAGCATTTCTTGGGAAATATAAGTCAGACATTGAAGTGAGTTGCTGTTTTTGTCATTCTTCTGAAGAAGACTTCATTCATTTATTTTGGCAATGCTCCTACACAAAACATTTTTAAATGTTTTAATGTTTGTATTGTTTAAAAAAAAAAAAAGGCACGCTCAGTTTCTCCAGTCAAGTCGGTTCTAAAAAAAAAAAACATTAGCTGTACCAATGTAACTGCAAAGGCAAATAATTTACTCAAAATAGATGAGATAATAACTCAAATACAGATGAAATAAATGCACAGTGTAGTAAGTCCACTTCTTCAAGAAGTGCATACACAGTGTAATAAGAGAACTTCTATGCAACTTTTAATAATGTTGTCATCACTTCCAGTAAAACTTTCAGAAAATAAGGCAAATCTATGCTTTCTTTGGATTGTTTGACTATTCAAAAGAGAATACCGGAAAATATTACATAATTAATTTATGTTTCCTATTAAATAAATTTGACATTCCTAAACAAAAGTTTACTGGCTCTAATCCTCTCTTCTCCTTATTCAAAGTGGACTTAGATAAGTATGTGGAAACTATCCAAAGTTCCACAAAACAGTCTCTTTATATTCGTCCTTTGTATCTTCTTAAGATGCAATTTTATTACCTTGTTTTTTGTTGTTGTTACCCTGGCAACAGTTCTGGGTGTATATTCTTGTTTTGTTTTTTTATCTTGCATTTATTTATGATTTTAATTGTACTGCCTTAATGTTTTAATGTTTGTATTGTTTTAAAAAAAAAAGGCACGCTCAGTTTCTCCAGTCAAGTCGGTTCTAAAAAAAAAAAACATTAGCTGTACCAATGTAACTGCAAAGGCAAATAATTTACTCAAAATAGATGAGATAATAACTCAAATACAGATGAAATAAATGCACAGTGTAGTAAGTCCACTTCTTCAAGAAGTGCATACACAGTGTAATAAGAGAACTTCTATGCAACTTTTAATAATGTTGTCATCACTTCCAGTAAAACTTTCAGAAAATAAGGCAAATCCCTGAGGTGGGAAAAACACAGTAGCTTGAATGCCACATTTAGGAATGTCCTTCCTGTTGGTCCACTTGTCTGTTTCACCTCTTTTTCGAAGGATCACCCTTTGGCTGTCCGTTGAGTTTAATGATTCGTTCTACATCAACCACCATTTCATGAAGTCTTTCTATGTGTTCGTTGACATTCTCTTCCAACCACTCCTCTAAAGTGTCTGGGTAGAAGATTGCCTCCATACTTTGCCGGAAAGTCAACAAAAAGGAATCCCATTCATCCATCAATCTGACAAGAGGGGAAAAGGCAAAATATTTAAGATGCTATACAGTATATTCCCATTTATGAACCTCACAGCATAAACAAGCTTATCCAGAATTTCTAGTGTAAAATAATCTCCTACACTTGCAAACATACAGTGTTCGCACCAGTGTTATTTAAGCATCATTAATATACTATTATAGTTTTAATGAATATTTTGGAGTAGTTTTTAATTTCAGTCAAAGTTTTAGGAATGTTTTTGTCATTTTTATTAGATTTGTTTTTTTTTAAATATGTATTATTTTTCACGTTTAAATATGTATTATTTTTCACGTTTTAGTACTTCAACTTAATTGAAGTAGTACTTGAATTTAAATTAAACAAAATGAGAAATGTTGCCTTGGCAACAAAATTAATATGTGAAGCTTTTTTATATATTTTATTTTATTTCAGTTAACATTTTATTTCAAGTAACAAAATAGTTTTTGTTAATGGTTATAGTTTTAGTTAACAATAATTTTGACCAATACATTTCCATGAAATCTTTGTAAATTCTGATACAGACTAATACATTAATGAATATTTTAGACATTATTTATGAACATTTTCTGACAAATTCATTGAAAAGAACCATTTCAAAACAATTTACTATGGCTCACTATGACTGCGGGAACCCTGTATCCAAATAATAACCTAAATATGTATTATTTTTCACGTTTTAGTACTTCAACTTAATTGAAGTAGTACTTGAATTTAAATTAAACAAAATGAGAAATGTTGCCTTGGCAACAAAATGAATATGTGAAGCTTTTTTATATATTTTATTTTATTTCAGTTAACATTTTATTTCAAGTAACAAAATAGTTTTTGTTAATGGTTATAGTTTTAGTTAACAATAATTTTGACCAATACATTTCCATGAAATCTTTGTAAATTCTGATACAGACTAATACATTAATGAATATTTTAGACATTATTTATGAACATTTTCTGACAAATTCATTGAAAAGAACCATTTCAAAACAATTTACTATGGCTCACTATGACTGCGGGAACCCTGTATCCAAATAATAACCAAAATGTTTTATGAGAAATATAAAAAGACAATATGTTTGCTAATAAATGTTAATTGATATAAGAGTGCTAAAAAAAACTTACTTTTTCAGTTCATCTTTGAAAAATGCAAGATTTCGAGGGTTTGCAAAGTTGTGTTTGCGATGATATTTGCTGAATGATGCCCTGACATGGCTGCAAAACAAGCAACAAAATGTTCAAGACAAAGAATTTAGTTGCACTAAAAGAGAAAAAAGTACTGGCTTATGCTCTGTGTGAATGTCATTTGAGCTCGTGTTTATATGTAAGGTCATTCGGAAACAGAATCACTCACTAGCTTTGCATGATCTTTTTAAATGAACTCTCAAGGTTGTTGTTGATCTTCTGCACCATTTCATAAACATCTGAGCCAGGAAAGGATGCACCCTTACTGCAGTCAACAGTCAAGAGAACATCATTTACAAACATCACAATCTATTCAAACATATCTACATAATCATCTACAGTATATAAACAACTTCCTACCACTCATTTTTGCTCAGCTCAATCTGACACCCAAGGAAGCGCTGTACCTCACTTTGTGCCTTGGCATCAAATGAACCTAAAGCAAACAAAACACATGACAGCATGATACCTTTGCAATAGATCACATATGATTTTATTCTACTCATTTATAAAACAGCAAGTCACATACTCCAGAACCCCTCCAGAAAATAACACTCACCGTATTTCAGCGTCTGAAGACAGACAGCCAGAGAAGGGATGGCCACTGGGAGAAGCTCACACAGCACAGTGTGATGCTCATACCTTCAACACACAGTTTTTCATAAACTTCAATTATTACTAGAGAAATATGTTTTAATAATAGTGGTATGTTGTCATATATATTTACTTGCATTATCTTTGTGTAATATTTAAATTTGTTTGATGATCTGAAACATTAAAGTGTGTCAAACATGCAAAAAAATAAGAAATCAGGAAGGGGGCCAACACTTTTTCACACCACTGTATGTTTGTATGTATGTATCCTCATAAATCCTCGTATAAATTGCAAACACAGTAATGCTTTAGGTTTGGATGTTCCTAAAACCTTTACAGTTGGTATCAGGGCACTGCATGTTTGATGGCACAAAATATTTGAAGAAACTGTTCAGTAAAACCGCAGGCTTACCTCTGCCAGCCAGTCAGAGCAATGCCTCGGAATCTCACAGACTTGTACTGCGGCATGGATGTAATGACTTTCTGCCACTGTAGGTGGTTTTTTAAGTGGTGATTGATTGGAGTCCATTTCTGGTCAATTCCAGAGGCTCCTTTAAAAGCGCTAGCAAACCACACACCCTTAAATCCAGCCTGCTCATACTTATATATATAGCTACCTACAAACAAAGAGTAAATATGAAATTAGATTTGGTTTGACACACTATCATTCAAAAGTTGGGGTTGATTTTTTTAAATGTTTTTGAAAGAAGTGACTCTAAAATATAGTAAAAACTATAAAATATTATACATTTAAATTTTATTACCATTTAAAATAACTGCTATATATATATATATTAGTGCTGGGCGGTATGACCAAAAATTTATATCATGGTATTTTTCAAAATTGTACCGGTTTCACGGTACATGACGGTATTTTTTTTCATGCATGGTGTTAACCATATTTTCTACTGATTGAGAGAGGAAATACTGCAGTATATTGACTTAGAATGCCCTATTTTACGGTCATGATGAGTGAATATTGTCAAAAAAAATACCTAAATTTAGTGACTAAACACGACCCATTTTAATACATGTTAACCAGGAGTCACTCTCATTTATAATCAACATTATGATAAAAATCAACATGCATCTACACTAAAGAGCGGCTATGCGGTTGTTTTGGATATATTAATTTTCTGTCAGGACCACTATCGTCAAAGATGATTGACAATTAACATACAGTTTGGATTGGCGGTATGGTTCTGTTCTGGGCAAGAACTCCCTGCGCATCCATGTAGCCTAGCATGGATGATAGCAGGGAGAGCAGCAATAACCCCCCAGGGTAAACAGAACAGAACTAACATAAATGTACACATTTTAGAATTAGTCTGATTCAAGGAGAATCAGAAGGCCGAATCCCGACTGACAGAGGAGGAGCTGGGGATGGAAGAGGGTAATTGGTAGCTATTGAGCAATGCGAAAACTGCTGATACTACTGCGGGACCTTATATATGAATGCTTAGATAGGTGTCGTATTCCCATAGGTAGATGGGGATCAGCTGAGAGTCAGCTGATGCGAGCTTGACTAACCTTGACTGCCAGAACTAACGCTACGCTTGATTTTTGTCTCATGCAGCGCACCGCCTGAGTAACAAACAAAAAAAAAAAGTGCATGTGATATTAACAGACGAACTATGCTCATATTTATAATTCCAAACAATCAGTAAGAGACAGGTGCTAGGAAACGCTGTTTTGTATTCATTTATTGACGAATCGGCTGCAGTGCGGCCAACTGAATGCGCTGCTTCTCTGCCGCTCACTGCACAGAACAGACGTCGAGAGGTGACACTTCTCTGGGAAAGTCAGACCTCGCGTTCGCGGGACAGCACTGGCGAAATCTTCCAACTGAACCATAACTAAGGTTTATCCAAAAAAGTCGCTAGGTTTGTTAGTATGAATATTCTATGGAAAAAAGCCGCTAAAAGGGTCTGAAAGTTGCTAAATCTAGTGCTAAAGTCGCGCTCGTGTGTGTGTGTGTGTGTGTGAGACATGGGAGCTGATGGCAGGGGGCGGTGGATATTTGTGGAGGTCAGTCAATGTGGATATTGTGGATGAGTTCTTCTGTCATCACGTTCTATTAGTTCTACAGCTTCAGTTTCGGATCTTTCACTCTTAGTAACACATACAGCTGTTCCCCTCAACACAGTGCAACAGTGAAAAGGGACCCCTTTCAAACAGTGTCGCGTTCCGAACGTTGTTTAAGTGACATATTGCGGTATTTAAAAAATTCATATCATAACAAAAATAAACACCGGTATTCGGTATGAACCGGTATACCGCCCAGCACTAATATATATAATTTTATTTAAGATAAATTTTTTTCAGGATTCTTTGATTAATAGAAAGTTCAAAAGAACATCATTTATTGCCTTTTAACATTGTAAATGTGTTTCCTGTCACTATTAATTCATTTAATGGATCCCTGCTGAATAAAAGTATGAATTTATTTCAAATAAAAAAGAAATAAATAAAAATAAAAACTTACTAAACCCCAAACTTTCGAACCGTAGTGTCCACCTTACGGTGTACATAAGTGTACATATAATCGGTCATATTGATATATACATATCAATAAGTAGTGATATTTTTAAAATACTAATAATTAATTAAAAGTCAAATGCATTTAAAAAACATTTATTTCAAATAGTTTTAGAGATCATTTTTGAATATTTTCATTTTCAAGATTACAAAGAGAAAACTTTTTCCCTCTGAATAATGTGCACAGATGAATCAATATGTTCATATACTGTAAGAGCCAGAACAGGGCCTTACCAATCTCTTTCACATCCATGTTTGGGATGTACTTCCATATCATTGGCAATGCAAGGTCTTGCAAACCCGATTCTAAAAAGTAAACACCCACATCAGGACCAAAAAGCACTACTGTGTTATTAACATTGTTTTTTGAAAGCTTAAAAGGTGCATCAAGCAACATTTTCCATTGTAAAAGTCTCATCCTGCCATATTAATATACCTCTCATTTTATATTAGTATCCCGCCTATTTTCATACTTTAAAGAATAAATCATTTCACAAGGTCACAAATACACCTGTGAACAGGACATCGACAGTATAATGGCATCGGTCACCATCAACCACATCATTGGATGTCACTGTTAAGTCTAAAAATTACTATTAGAAGTCCTTTGTACTATCATAATATGCAAATACTGTACATTATAGTAAAAGTGAGTCTTACTGGTGACACCTGCTATTTGATAATGGCAAAATATGAACTTACTGGCTTGCAGACTCTCTCATTATACCTTTGATGGTGTCGGAGCTAACTTTCCTAAGCATGTCATCCCACAAGATCAGCTTGATTCCTCGCTTCAGTTTGGTCATAAATCTCCCAACTGCGGTCACATGATTGAGGAAAAGCTTTCCCATGTCTCCATTGTTGGCTTCCAACCAGCGCTTCGAATCTTCGCTTTCGCCCAGGCCATGTACCTGAATGTATTTTATCCACAGCAGATATGAGCTTGCATTTGAAAGGAATAGGTCACTCAAAAATGAAAACAATCTTATTGTGTCTTTGTTCTTTTCTTTTTTCCATGAAATACAGCTATTTTCCACTGACCTCATCAGCACCGATGTGGAACCACTTTGCTTCTGGGTGCTTCTTCATAACCTGCGTTAGCATGTCTTGAACAAGATCCATGCCTCCTTGGGTCAGAGAGTTTAGGCTATTGGGAAATGTTTCCACTTCTCTCAATTTGAGATACTTCTCGTGTTTTAAGACAAACTGAAATGCGAACAGAAAGACTGGTACTAGTGTACAAGTGTACAGTATGCTAATGAAGTCAAATCACAGTGCATCTACAGCATTTGAATGATTTTTGCCTCTACATCAACACAGCCTTAGTGAATGGTTGACTTAGATGTGCATGTTAAAAAATTTAAATGTTCCTTTAATGCTTTACTGAAGTATATAGTGAGCACATGTTTGAGATATCTACAGTTTTTGTGAGAGTTAGCTGCTTCTGAACTTGCCTCCATGTGTCCGAACACCTGCACCAGAGGAATCAGTTCAAGCTTGTGCCGTTTGGCCAGAGACTTAATTTCCTCTATATCTTCCGGACTTAACCAGAGACAATAAAGATAAGCAAGTTAAAATATGTCTAAAGAGAAACACATCATCTGCTTATGATCTCTGAATATATTATTGCAATAGTTCAACTAAAAATGAATTTTTTTAGCTTTGGTGGAATGGAAGATTCAGTGAATAATGTAACAGTGACTCACAATGTCAATCTGTTCGTCATGCAAAGTTACTGTATTTGGCTTCAGTAGACTTGGAATATATTGTAAAATGTGTATCATGTAAACGCGGTTCTATGGCATTTTTATTATGTTTTTTTGCTCCTTTTTGAAGCTTGACATATGTGGTAATGTTCTTCAGTAATTAAAATAAAACTGAAATAAAATCAAATGTAAATAGTAGATGAAAAACTTAAACTTAAAAAAAAAACTTCAATGAAAATTGGAAATGCTGTCTCAGCAACATTTAGCGGAAGTACTAAAATTACTAAAAATAAAACATTAATTAAAGCTAAATACAATTATTTAACATAAACAAAATGACAAAATCGATCAAATTAAAATTTAAACTCAAAATGTTAATAAACGTAAAATATTCGAGAAATTCGAGAATAATTATAATAATAATAAACTTTATTTTTATAACGCCTTTAAAAGTTGCATCTAAAAGTGCTTTACTAAAAAAAGCAAAAATACATTGAAATACAAATAAATCTAAATGAAAACATGCAACATAATTTAAGAATTACATAACATAAAATAAAAACAATTACATAATAATCACATAAAAGCTACTCTGAAAAGTAAGTTTTAAGAGAAGATTTAAAAACATATACCATTTACTAATATATATATATATATATATATATATATATATATATATATATATATATATTCGCACAAGTCATGAAAGTAGATAAAGAGAACCCAATCAAACAAATGAGGCAAAAATATAAGCTTTGTCATTTATTTATTGAGAAAAATGATCCAGTGTTACACATCTGTGAGTGGCAAAAGTATGTGAATCTCTAGGATTAACTGTTAATTTGAAGGCAAAATTAGAGTCCATCTGTTCAGAGGTGTTTTGAATCAATGAGATGACTATCAAGTGTCATTGCCTGCACTGTATTATTTAAAGAAAAGGGATCTATCATTCTGGTCATGTTTGTGGAAGTAAATCATGGCACAAACAAAGGAGATCTCTGACGACCTCAGAAAAAGAGTTGTTGTTGCTCATCAGGCTAGAAAAGGTTACAAACCCATATCTAAAGAGTTTGAACTCCGCAAATCCACAGTCAGATAAATTGTGTACAAATGGAGGAAATTCAAGACCACTACTACCCTCCCCAAGAGTGGTCCGCCCACAAAGATCACTCTAAAAGCAAGACATGTAATCGTCTGTGAGGTTGCAAAGGAACCCAGAGTAACTTCTAAGCAACTAAAGGTCTTACTCACATTGATGTTAATGTTCATGAGTCCACCATCAGGAGAACACTGAACAACCATGGTGTCCATGGCAGAGATGCAAGGAGAAAGCCACTGCTCTCCAAAAAGAACATTGCTGCCCGTCTGCAGTTTGCAAAGATCATGTGGACACGCCAGAGGGCTACTGGAGAAATGTTTTGTGGATGGATGAGACCAAAATACAACATCTTGGTTTAAATGAGAAGCGTTATATATGTAGAATAGAAAGCACTGCATTCCAGCATAAGAACCTTTTCCCATCTGTGAAACATGGTGGTGGTAGTATCATGGTTTGGGTCTGTTTCGAACGATGAATTCTGAATTATATCAGCAAATTCTACAGGAAAATGCCAGTGGCTCATGCAGCAAGACGACGACCCCAAGCACACAAATCATTATACCAATGAATGGTTAAAGAAGGACAAAGTTAATGTTTTGGAATGGCCAAGACAAAGTCCGGACCTTAATCTAATTGAAATGTTGTGGAAGGACCTGAAGCAAGCAGTTGATAGGAGGAAACCCACTAACATCACAGAGTTGATGCGTTCTGTACTGAGGAATGGGCTAAAATTCCTACAAGCCGTTGTGCAGGACTGATCGGCAGTTACAAGAAACGTTACCTGCAGTTATTGCTGCAAAAGGGGGTCACACCAGACACTGAAAGCAAAGATTCACATACTTTTGCTACTCACAGATATGTAACATGATAATTTTTCTCAATAAATAAATGACAAAGCATATATTTTTGTCTCATTTGTTTTATTGGCTTCTCTTTGTCAACTTTCAGGACTTGTGTGAAAATGATGTTTTGGGTCATATTTCTGCAGAAATATAGAAAATTATAAATATATTGGTGATTATTACTCACTGTCATTTTATGGAAAAGTGCTGCATAGAGCAAATATTCTTCAAAATATCACCTTTTGCGCTCCACAAAAATAACAGCATACAGGTTTAGAATGACATGAGGCAGAGTAAATGCTAGAATTTTCATTTTTGGGTGAACCGAGCCAAATTAAGTCAAGTTTAGTTAATCAGACGCTCAGAATCAGTCACTCACCTGTATGCAAAACTTGATTTGAGAATGCTGAGTTCCCCCTCATAAGGAAACATATCCTCATATTCCAGCAATATCCCATTAGCACCCAGAGATGACAGTAGAGGGAATATCTACAAAAGAACAAAGGCAAACTTTAAAAAGGATGCTATTAATACATTATACCACACGTTTAAAACACATCCTTGTTTGCACATATTGTTTCCTACCTGTTCAAGGTATTTGACTTTGGGTGCGGCACCTTTCAGATCAAAGTGCACGATTTTTAATGGATCTGTGGGTGAATCATCAGGAATGTCTGGTTCTGACTCCTCTTGGTTTGATTGGATCTTCTCTTTTTTCTCTGGCTGAGCCTCTGTGTTGTCTGTATGTTCTTTTTTGACAGGATCCTCCTGACTATGAACCAAATTCAGCTGTGGGATATGCTGGCTAGCCCAGAATTTACCATATTGTATGATTTGGTGGGTCTTGTGACTTGTGTCTTTGTTTGAGCTATAAATAGAAGGTAAATAAACGTCAATTACAGGCTTGTTTAAGTGAAGCATGGTTTGATGCACATGTACATGGAGACCCACGAGAACTGCAATCCTCACCTGGGGCTAAAGAAATATTTCACTATGGCAACAATCACCAAGCAACCGATGATCAACCTCATAAACTTTTGATTGCTCATGTTTGCTTTTCTGCAGGTGAATGGGATAAACCATAAAAATGAAGGCAGGTGTTGAACTCAGGTGACCTTCAAAACAAAATTTGCATTGAAAATCACAAAACATAATGAAAAACTCAGAAATCTTTACCTGTTTAAATGACCATGGAAAAGCCTCAATTTACAAACACATGCATTTAATAATAATAACAACAATAATACACTTTACAAATGCAAATGCATACGTGTTCTATTAAAAAAAATTGGAAATGCATCAAAAATCAAAGTAGATCAACAATTTAACTTACATTTAATATATTTTCTCACAATTAGGACTCTTTAGCATTAAAGGAGAAATGTTTTCTTACTCAAATAGAAGCCATTACGCTTTATAAATGAATGCAGGTTGCTATCACTTTAGTAAAACATCGAAATGCATACTTACTTTGTTAAAGACCATTGATCCTTCAGGTAAAATACTTTATGAAGCATATAAGCAGACTCAGAATTACTTCCGTGTGCAGTTTATTGATGCAAGTGCATTTGTGTGAATAACGCGGCAAGTTCAACTTGTTTAACGTGACGTACTTACAATAGCTTATTTGCATTTATAATTATCGATGACAGATGGTCAGCAGAGTCAGACATGTTTCTGCACTGCACTTGACCGAGCAAACACCGTAAGGTGAGCAGCGTGACAGTGACAGTAAGGGTGCGCGTCACATCGACGCTTTACGGCGCGTGTTGTTCAGTATAGCAAATACCGGGCAACCGTAACACCGCCTATAAATGCGCAATTAAATCATGCCAGTTGCTACAGCACAGCGTATGAATTACTTTTTGTAACAAATTAAATGTGGATAGCTGTCAAGACATAACATGTCAAGAAGTGACAGCGGAGTCCTGCTGTGTTACACGATATATTTAATCTCAAACAGCATTTTCTAATTCTTGTATAATAATTGTACATGCGGTTTTATATGTTTTCATAACCAAAGGACTACGTGTAACATCTTTACTCTTCTAGAAAAAAAACTAAAACTGCTGACTAGTTACAACATCTAAAAATGTATTTTACCAGTTATATTGTACATAGCAAGTCCAATGTCTAGACCGTAACACCGCCTATAAATGCGCAATTAAATCATGCCAGTTGCTACAGCACAGCGTATGAATTACTTTTTGTAACAAATTAAATGTGGATAGCTGTCAAGACATAACATGTCAAGAAGTGTCAGCGGAGTCCTGCTGTGTTACACGATATATTTAATCTCAAACAGCATTTTCTAATTCTTGTATAATAATTGTACATGCGGTTTTATATGTTTTATAAACCAAAGGACTGTGTAACATCTTTACTAAAACTGCTAACTAGTTACAACATCTAAAAATGTATTTTACCAGTTATATTGTACATAGCAAGTCCAATGTCTAGTGAAAGTATTATATTTGGCATTATTTCAATGTAAAAACTCTCTCTCTCTCAGAGGGAGTTTTTACATTACAATAATGCAAAATATAATACTCTCAGTCTCTCTCTCTCTCTCTCTCTCTCTCTTTTTGTCTATTACATCATCTATCATTATAGATACTATATCATCAGCTTAATATTTAAATGAAAAGTTTTTCAGGGTTTTACAAAGATGTCTTTAAATGTGTCTAATTTGAAAATACGTTATCCTAAACTGAATTCTCTGATATCTTACAGTTTATCTAGCCTATTTTGTGAAATGCAAAAACGTCGACTCTGAATCGATAATAACATGTGACAATACAGTTGATCGGTAGTCACATCAGCATATTTCTTTAAGTCCCGCCCGTAACCTCTCACTCTTTGCTTTGATTGGGCAGAGCCCATTTCAAGTGGCCTACGATTGGACAGTTTAGAAGTCATTCACAGAGCCCTGCCAACCGCATCACAGGAAAACAGACAGCAGCAATGAGGGCCATGACTGCGGGGATCTCCGGGGGGGG
>NW_015505184.1:112726-135938 GCF_001515645.1 Sinocyclocheilus grahami
TTTTTTTTTTTTTGTCTTTTTATTTTTGGTTGGGGGGGGTTTACTTAATTATTATTATTATTATTATTATTTTTTTTTTCTCTCTCTTTTCCCTTCTGTATTTCTTTCTTCCAAATTTATGCACACTCCACACTCCAGATCAGTAGGTGGCGGTAATGCACCTTTTTCGCTGGTTTGCCAAACCGCCATAAAACACCAGAAGAAGAAGAAGAAGAAGACAGCAGCAATAACAATGGCGTCGCATTTCAGCGGAGTGCTTCAGCTCACAGATCTGGATGATTTTATTACTCCGTCTCAGGTTTAATAGTTGTTTCTCCCTGTAACATTTAAAACAGACACATTACTGTCAGTTCAACGGATACACGGATGTAACATTGTGTAGATAACGATACAGTTTATAAAAGTGACATGTTTCTGATAAACCTTTTTGATAACATATTCAGCAGCAGGTATTTATAGGCTGCTGGCCCTTTAAACCGACTGCGCGGATTCAGTATAATGATGTAAATACTGTAAATGCTCATTATCAAGGACATTAGTTTAGTTAAAGCTCCCACGTCTGGGCCCACGTTATTTGCAAGGCCATATAATAACAGTGGCTGTGTCTCAAAACCTAGTGAGCTGCAGCTGCCTAAGTAAACTGCTGTATATAAAATGCATGTACACTTCAACCACATTGAAATGTATGCATGTCACTTCATTAGACAACAAAAATTCGAACCAAGTGATTTATTTCCAAAAAAGACATTACATCACATTGAAAGCAAAACAAGTTAGGTGTTGTATACTATTCAGAATGCATTTTCATCCACTAAAAGTTACACCACTTGTTTAAAAAGCATTGCTGATTACACTTGATCTTTTGTCATATCATTTGTCATCTAATGTGTATAGATATAACCTAAGTATTCAAAAACTGAATACTACTATTTAAAAGTTTGGGGGGCGGTAAGATTTGTATGACTTTGAAAAGTATTTTATGCTCAACAAGGATGCATTCATTTGATCAAAAATACAGGGAAAACATAAATATGATGAAATATTATTACAATTAAAAAGAACTGCTTTCTATTTGAATATATTTTAAAATGTAATTTATTCCTATGATGTTAAAGCTGAATTTTCAGCATCATTACGTCTTCGGTGTCACATGATCCTTCAGAAATCATTCTAATATGCTGATGTGGAGCTCAAGAAACATCTTATTATTATTAATGTTGAAAACAGTTGTGCTGCTTCATATTTTTGTGGAAAACAACATTTATTTCAAACAGAAATCTTTTGTAAGATTATTAATATCTTTACTGACGCTTGTGTTCCATGTTACGCTTCCTTGCTGAATAAAAATAGTAATTAACTAAAAGCAAAAAAACCTATTATACCGATATATAATTTCACTGTTGTTAATTTGCCCAATTTATCAGGAATGTGTGAAACCTGTAAAGGTGGAAAAGAAGCAGGGAAGATCCGTGGCTAAAATCCAGATAGAAGATGATGGCAGTTATTTTCAGGTCCATCGGGTGAGTACAAATGATGTGACTTTTATTTCGAGCCATGTGTGTATTTCATTTGGCAGATATGATAGATATAATGCATAAATGCTTGTTTCCCAGGATGGTCAAAGGCAAAAGTTGGAGAAAGCAAAGATTACTCTGAACGACTGTCTGGCTTGCAGTGGCTGCATCACGTCTGCTGAAAGCGTCCTGATCACCCAACAGAGTCATGAGGATCTGTTCCGTGTGCTACGGCAAAATAAGGTGCGCAGTACATTACTGCATTTAGTGTTTTACTCCCAATTAATAATTCACCTCAAACGTGTTTGTGTCTGTCAGCAGCAGGTCAGCAGTAGCGAGCAGAAGGTGGTGGTGGTGTCTGTCTCTCCTCAGTCGAGAGCCTCTCTAGCGGCACACTACGGTCTCAGCAGCAGCGAAGTGGCTCGTAGACTCACCAGCTTCCTGAAGAACTTGGGTGAGTTTGAGTCCGCGATTCATATGACCAGTCAAAGAAAGATGTCCTCCTGTGTGTATTGAGATCATGGAAACTCCATACCCATCTTTCAGGTGTCCATCACGTGTTTGATACCGGCTTCAGTCGCTCATTCAGCCTGTTAGAAAGCCAGAGGGAGTTTCTAGAGAGATTCAGTCGGAAGGAAGTAGACAAGAAGGCACTACCGATGCTGGCGTCTGCCTGTCCAGGTAGTTGCAATCAGTTTTTTATTTTCTGAAATGTTCTCAGTAGTGTGTTTTATGAAATGAGACTTTGTGATTGGTTTAGGCTGGATTTGCTATGCTGAGAAGACTCATGGTACGTCAGCACGACCCGCTCGCCCCAGCAGATGATGGGTTCTCTAGTCAAGGGCTGTTTCGCCTCGCAGAAGGTACTAAACAATCAACTTCTGTTCAGAGAGGGAGAAACGGCCCACAATCAGTGCTTAATTTGTAAATGAAACACTGCCGGATACAAATCAGCAGTTAAAAGGCGCCGTGACCGACACTGACAATACGACTTCAGTTTTCCCGGAACATTCAGTGACGTCACTAAACGCTGATGACACAACTATAAGAGCATCGTTCACAAGTTTCTGCATGGACCTAACTATACAGCCTAGGTTTTCAAACCCTGGGTCAAAAATGGGTCGCCAGGATGATTTAAGTTACATTAAAAATAACAAAATTTGTTTCCATAAAAATAAAATACAATCATAATCTATATAGAAAAGGTATAAATATGCGAAATATATCTGACATAAATAATTAACAGATATAAAACAGATTTGAGGCAAACAGGTTCACGGAAAGGAAAGATGACGGAACATGAATCCTGTTTGTTTGCTTAATTACAAAACACAAAAGTTATTTTTATTGCGAGTGTGCAAAAATAAAAGTAAAAATGTACATTTACATTTAGTCATTTAGCAGATGCTTTTATCCAAAGCGACTTACAAATGAGGACAATGGAAGCAATCAAAATCAACAAAAGAGTAATGAGCTTAACGTAGTACACGTAGCAATAAATAAAAAGAAAACAGGCCTAATAAATAAAAAGAAAACAGATAGAATAGAAAAATAATAGAGCAAGCTAGTGTTAGAGGCCTTTTTGCTTTTGTTAATTGTATAATAAATAAAAAGAAAAGAAATAGATAGAATACAAAAAGAATAGAGAAGCTATAGTTAGTTTTTTTTATTATTATTATTATTAACAGTTTGCGGGTTGTCTTACTCTTATCTGTATGACCAAAAATGGAGTAGGCTATTTAATGTGTCAGCTGTTTGATCGCGCCGGCGCCTCGCGCGCGCACACACCACATATTATAGCAATTCAAACTTGCCATCGCAGTCTGTTCATTAACAACAGTCAGCCAAACATATCAATTTAAAGAGTCCGTAGTATAACCGGTCTACAGCTGCTGTAATGCCAAGCGCATTTTTGCGCATGTGAAGAGTATGATTTTTTCCCGTCGATATATGCGAACGTGCATGAAGTCTGCATTATAAATAATAGTTTAACATTGAAATACATTGCGAATATGGAAGCATTGGATTTGTGCCGAATGAGAGAGGTACGACACACACCACATATTATAGCAATTGAAACTTGCCATCGCAGTCTGTTCATTAACAACAGTCAGCCAAACATATCAAATTAAAGAGTCCGTAGTATAACCGGTCTACAGCTGCTGTTATGCCAAGCACATTTTTGCGCATGTGAAGAGTATGATTTTTTCCGTCGATATATGCAAACGTGCATGAAGCCTAGTCTGCATTATAAATAATAGTTTAACATTGAACTACATTGCGAATATGGAAGCATTGGATTTGTGCCGAATGAGAGAGGTACGTGAGCCCAACGGTTCTGCATACCGTTACATTTCAATTATTTGTTTTGGACAGAGGGGGAACTAGGCTATGATTATAGTGTTTATAATGTTTATACATTATAATATTTCACTTTATTTTGTATTATTTCTGGTGTTATTACACTGGATTAAGCAGTAGAACCAATCAACGAGAGCGATTTTGAGAAAGCTGATTGGTCAATAATATGTTGAGGACCAATACATAATCTACAAATCATGCTCCACATACATCTACATAAACCCGCAATCGCTCTGTCTCGTATGCACGCACGCACTGTCACGATTTAATGCACTTGTTAATGCCGGATCTTTAAAAACAAATATCAGAACGCAAAAATCCAAAATCTAACATTTTCCGGAACAGGATCCGGCTCAAATTAAGCACTGCCCACAATGCTTTGTCTCGGCCCACAATGCAAAGTCTCACATTAAAAACATTTTTGAAGTATTTTAATACCTTGATTTGAATGTTGAAGGCCACATTAGAGACTGCTTTATGCTTTTATAGTTTGTATGTTTAAGTTGTGTTAATGTAGTTTAAATATATTGTTAATTTATTTGTTGTTTAAACTTATTATATACCTTTTTTGGTCTCTGACATGTTGTAGATGTAAAGCTTTTTGTTTTGCAGCTTGCACGAAGCTAATCGACTGTGAAACATACTTCTTTATTTGCATCAAATATTAACAAATATGTTACTGAGTGGCATGCAAATTTCATGCATTAACGGGAAGTCAGGTTTTATTAGGAATTATTCAAGTGAACAGTCAATAATCAAGCACCTAGAAATAAATTAAGAGCATTTTTTTATTAGTTTGATTTACAGGATATCATACAGATCAATCAGGGTGCAACCAGTTCCAATTTTTTTTTATTAAATTAGTAATTAAGTGTTTTTTTTTATTATAACACATTATTTGAATGATATTTGTTATTAAAATATATGTACATTTAAAAATATTATTTTATTTTATTTATTAAAAATAATATTTCATTAAAACAATATTTAATTAAATATTAATTAGATTTTTTCCCACACTTTTTTACATTTAAATGACAAATCAATGGCCAAAATGCATTTTGAATCATGGGATATATCAGTGCATTAGTACGATAGTCATACAATAGTATGAGATTTTCGTTCTCCATCTTTTGCTTTGGCAGGGTGTTTCACCACAGAAGATCTACCATGTGACCGTGATGCCCTGCTATGATAAGAAACTCGAGGCTTCCAGACCAGACTTCTACCTCAGCGAGTACGAGACCAGAGAGGTGGACTGCGTCATCACTTCAGGTGAGTGAATCTAAGAGGATTAAAATCATGAACTGAAGGAAAATGGGTAAGATTATAGTCATAAGAAGTAGACCTCATCTTCTCTGTGTCTGATTCATAGGTGAAGTTCTGAAGATGTTGGAAGAGGAGAATGTGTCTTTGAGGGATGTGGAAGTGGGACATTTAGACACGATGCAAGTTCTTCATGTTTGACAGTAAAACCCAGTTACCACTTATGAAATAGAGTTATATGTGTGGATTTGCAGGTGTGAATGTGGGTTTTAGGTTCAGTAACGTGTGTGGGGAGGAGCTGCTGGGTCACGCAGGAAGTGGATCTGGAGGATACCTTCACCACATCTACAAATATGCCGCCAAACAGCTGTTTAGGGTTGAAGTAGATGAACTCACTTACAAGACTATGAAGTACGTCTGAACTCAGCAATATTGTTACAAAGATCCCAGAACTGTGTTGTTTGTTCACCAGTGTTAAAGGGTTAGTTCACCCAAAAATGACAATTCTGTCATTAATTACTCACCCTCGTGCTGTTCGAAACCCGTAAGATCTTCGGAACACAATTTAAGATATTTTTGATGAAATCTGAGGGCTCTCTGACCCTCCCATAGACAGCAAGGTAACTACCACGTTCAAGGTCCAGAAAAGTACCAAAATGATCGACAAAGTAGTCCGTGTGACATCAGTGGTTCAACTGTAAAGTTACTAAGCTACGAGAATACTTTTTTGCGCAAAGAAAACAAAAATAACAACTTTATTCCCCATTTTCGTGTGGCGTCATTACGCCGGATCTGGGTCAGCACCGCCACACGCTCGCATCATGGTACTGTCGTGAACGTGCGTCCACAAGTGACGCAGTAAATAAAGTCGTTATTTTTGTTTTCTTTGCGCAAAAAAGTATTCTCGTAGCTTCGTAACTTTACAGTTGAACCACTGATGTCACACGGACTACTTTGTCGATCATCTTGGTACTTTTCTGGACCTTGAACGTAGTAGTTACCTTGCTGTCTATGGGAGGGTCAGAGAACCCTCAGATTTCATCAAAAATATCTTAAATTGTGTTCCAAAGATGAACGAAGGTCTTACGGGTTTGGAACAACACGAGGGTGAGTAATTAATGACAGAATTTTCATTTTTGGGTGAACTAACCCTTTAAAGAGTTTATGGTCAGTAGAGTTTCTTTTAAAGAAATTCAAACATTTATTTAGTAAGGTTGCATTAAATTAATCAAAATGATCAAAAGACTTTTACATTGTCACAAAAGATTTCTATTTCCAATAATAAAAATGCTGTTCTTTTAAACTTTCTATTCATTAAAGAATCCTGGGGGAAAAAAATCTATCAACTGTTTTCAGCATTTATAATAATAATGTTTCTTAAGTGCTAAATCAGCATATTAGAATGATTTCTGAAGGATCATGTGACACTGAAGACTGGAGTAATGATGCTGAAAATTCAGCTTTACATCAGAATTGACATACATTACAATTTATTTTAAATAATTAATAATTCAATAATTTTAAAATATATTCAAATAGAAAACAGTTATTTTTAAAATAGACAAATTTGATTGTAAATGGTAATAAGATTTCACAATATTTGTGTTTTTTTCTTTATTTTCAATCAAATAAACAGCCTTGGTGAGACATCTTTGGAAAAATATTTTAAAAAATCTCCAAAGACTCCAAACTTTTGAATGTTGGTTTATAGAATTATAAACTGGTTTTTAAATGTTAGAAATATTTACCATGGTTTTTGAGACAGACCGGGAAACCCTAGAAATATGAGAGTATTTTTTTTTTAAGGAAAAAGATTTTTTTTCATGGAAATTAGATTATGGAAGTCTTAGATTATGCTAATACATAATTCTATAGCCAATGTAATTTTTCCAGTTATGCTTAATTTTTCTAAAGTATTTCTTTGGCTAGAAATGACTAGAAAGTCATTTGTAATTTACTGATTTCTAAATTAAGAATTTCTTTATGAAATCATATTTAAAACCCACTTTAAAACGTGTTTTTTTTTTGGACTGGAAATTGGTCAGAAATTTGAGGAACCATGTAATATTATGGTATTCTTGAAAGTACATTAAAGCACCATAGTAAATTAATACAATAATCTTTCATGGCTTGTATTAAAATACCTTATTAACACCTGATAAATCACTCTACCACAGTACTGTTATTTTAAGGAATAATATGCATTGCTTGTCACGTTTTATTTATTTAAAAAGACTGATTTAACAAGTGTTTGTTCACCATAACATTTCCAGAAGTACCATGGTGCTACTATAGTTTATTGGTCACATCTTATGGTAGTGCCTCGGTACATTTTTGTAACTAACATTGTCTCTGTTTTTTTTGTTTGTTTGTTTTTTCAAAAGGAACAAAGACTTCCAGGAAGTCACTCTAGAGAAGGACGGTCAAGTTCTGCTGCAGTTTGCTGTCGTCTACGGCTTCAGGAACATTCAGAACCTGGTGCAGAAGCTGAAACGCGGAAAATCACTGTACCACTTTGTAGAAGTGATGGCATGTCCGTCAGGTCAGAAATTCAATTCAATTCAAGTTTATTTGTACAGCGCTTTTCACGATACAAAGCAACTTTACAGCAAATTAAGTTTCTACAATATTTAGTGGTAGCTTATCAGTGGTGACTGTCAGTTAATATACATATGGCAGAAATGTACGGAAAAATCAATTAAAGACTTAATCAAACAGATGATGAACACTATTAACAGCAATTATTATATGATGCAATCAAACTTATAGCAAAATGTCATAGTTCTGTATGTTGTTTCAGGGTTGGCATCATCTGAGGTCCTCTGAGAAATGACACCTCTAGTCCTTAAAAACCTTTTTGTGACATTTGTACATTTTCTGCAGCTTTGTGCAACCTACCTCTCAACACATGCCATATGATGCCTATATGTATGGGAAAAAATGTTGCAATCAGCATCACTGTAGGACAATTTTACTATTTAACTCTTTTAGAATTATATTTTGTAATTGTATGTTTTAATATATTTTTGTAATTATATTGTATAATTACATTCCTAATTATATATACAGTGGGGAAAAAAAGTATTTAGTCAGCCACCAATTGTGCAAGTTCTCCCACTTAAAAAGATGAGAGAGGCCTGTAATTTTCATCATAGGTATACCTCAACTATGAGAGACAAAATGAGAAAAAAAAATCCAGAAAATCACATTGTAGGATTTTTAAAGAATTAATTGGTAAATTCCTCGGTAAAATAAGTATTTGGTCACCTACAAACAAGCAAGATTTCTGGCTCTCACAGACCTGTAACTTCTTCTTTAAGAGGCTCCTCTGTCCTCCACTGGTTACCTGTATTAATGGCATCTGTTTGAACTTGTTATCAGTATAAAAGACACCTGTCCACAACCTCAAACAGTCACACTCCAAACTCCACCATGGCCAAGACCAAAGAGCTGTCAAAGGACACCAGAAACAAAATTGTAGACCTGCACCAGGCTGGGAAGACTGAATCTGCAATAGGTAAGCAGCTTGGCGTGAAGAAATCAACTTTTGGGAGCAATTATTAGAAAATGGAAGACACACAAGACCACTGATTCTGATCCCAAACTTTTGACCGGTAGTGTATATATTTGGATACTCTTGTGATACTATTCTCTTGAATTAAATCTACACTCAGACAATAATAGGATGGTGTTTCAGTGCTGTTTGGCAGCATTTTAAAATAATCGGATTCACTAACACTTCTAATTGTGTTCTACAGGATGTCTTAACGGTGGCGGTCAGCTTAAGCCTTCATCAGATCAAACTAACAAAGAGCTGCTGCAGCAGGTGGAGGAGTTGTACCGCGGTGAACGTCCCTCAGTGCCAGAGCAGGACTCACGAGTGGCTGAACTCTATCAGAGCTGGTTAGAGAGTGTGGGTGAGGAGAAAGCCAGACAGCTGCTGCACACACAGTACCACAGCATAGAAAAAAACACCAGTGGACTCAGTATAAAGTGGTGAGGAGCCACGAGACACTGATGAACTGTTTATGTTGTTTCTTTGCCAGTGTTTATCAAACCACTGAGCACATCTCTGTGTGTGAACTGTCTTTGACATGCATTTGACACTACACCAGCTCAACACTTATAGACATGTCATTAACAAATGTGATTATGTAGTAATATTTCCTGCAAATACGCTTCTATTAGGTATCTGCTGAAGAAAGTTGAGGTCAGACTACATATCAAACCAGCATTTATGTATTTTATAGCAGTAGACAATTTTTCTGTCCATGAATGTTGCCTTATTTTTTCTTTCTTTCATTTATTCATGAGTTTGTTTCTTTGAAAGCGTTGAATGCAAAATATGTTACTATGTAGTATGCACTGAAAATATTTTTTTCTTGTTTTTTTTAAATATCTTTTGATTTATGATAATAAAAATATGATTACATGTTGCCGAGCATATAATCATTCCATGAATGTAATTCTATTTATTGAGAAAATAAACTATAAATATATTTTACTCAAGTTTTTTTCCATATATTTGTGATGTTTACTTTATTTTTATAGGCATTTTGATTCAGGGCTTCTTAAAATAACCAAACAACATTACAACAAAAAAAAGTATTAAATTTTGAAGTATTAAATTAGTCCTGATATTAATAATGTGCACGGTACATCTTTTTCATTTGTGTGTGACATTTAAAACTGTAATTTGATACTTTGAATTATTATAATTGTTATGCATATTTTATGTAAATCTTTTGATAATAAAACAGGACAGTTGGATTTGAGAAAAACATTTATTTCGTAATGATATTTCCCCCCATTTTAAATACTTATTATACAATGAAAGGTTAGATTTTTGTGAATTTTTTAAATAAAAGTTCAAAAGGATTAACAATGCAGATTAATTTTCACAGCCTTCTTTGATCATATTTACCAAGGGTGCAGATATTTTTGGCCATGACTGTATGTATATATATGTGTGTGTGTGTGTGTGTATATATTTATATAATTATAAAGAATAAATAAATAACTATTAATATTTTTCATGCATTTTAATAATAATAGTTTTTCACATTTTTATTAGTTTTATCTTTGTGTGTTTTTTTTTTCTTTTTCCAACCAACATATTTTTTTTATCGTAATATTCGAAGTTAACCCATTTGTCAAAGATGGTGCAAGGTTTATATGATGTATAGTTAGGAGTTATTTCACATACCTCACTCTCATGAAGGGGTTAAATGTGAACTCATCAGCCAGTGTAGAGGGAATGGTTGGCTCTCCGTTATCGTATTTTTCCTAATCGGTGTAAGACAAGGTTATTCAAAAACCTGTGCTATGATAATTTTTGCAGCTAAAGTGAATACGAGTTCAAGAGGAGTTAAACACCTTAGCCCATGCTAACTTTTTCTGGATGACCTCATTATTTGGTTCAACATGCCGAGCAAACTTCAGATTATTGATGGTGTACTCATGACCACAGTACACACGCTGAAACACAAGAAGCAAATTGTAACTTAAGAACGTTACTTTAGATGACCTAAAACATCTATTTCTGTAACCGTGAAGATAGCATAGCATTCAATTGCATTTATTCCTTTAATAATAAATGGTGGAAATGTTACTGTCTCTGGAGGAAGACGGCCTAAAACCTCGATCAGGGCTTTATACATCTCATCAGCAGTACCCTCAAAAAACTTTCCACAGCCGGCCACGAACAGAGTATCGCCTGTTTATAATGTGAACATAACAAAAAACGACTGATTGTTAATACAGTCATACAGAAATTAATACTTTTATTCATTATGGGCGCATTCAATTGATCAAAAGTGACAGTAAAGACATTTATAATGTTACAAAATATTTATTTTTCAAAGAAATGCTGTTCTTCTAAACTTTCTATTCATCAAAGAATCCTGGAAAAAAAAAAAAAAGTATCATGGTTTCCACAAAATTATGAAGCAGCGCAACCGTTTTCATCATTGATAATAATCAGAAAGGTTTTTCGAGCAGGAAATTGTATCTGAAGGATTTCTGAAGGATCATGTGACACTGAAGACTGGAGTAATGATGCTGAAAATTCAGCTTTACATCACAGCAATAAATTACATTTTTACAATATATTCAAATAGAACACAGTTGTTTTAAATTGTAATAATATTTCACAATGTTTCTGTTTTTACTGTATTTTTTATCATTTAAATGCAGCCTTGGTGAGCAGAAGAGACTTTTTCAAAAACATAAGAAATGCAATCAATGCATCCCTTATTGTATTAAAGTTTTAATTTCTTAATTTTCATAAAAAAATTTAAAAAAACCTTACCTACTCAGTCCTTTTGATTGGTAGTGTATGTAAAATATGTCTTGCCTGTAAACACAGCTGGTGGTTCGGTGCTGTTTTCTTTTGTAACAAAATAGCAGATGTGACCGCTGGTGTGACATGGCGTGAACAAACACTTTACATTCAGGGAGCCCACCTGGAATAATAAAAAAAAAACATAAGAAAATAAGAACATTGACAAATCCTACCATCTTAAATGTGTCCAGCAGTATAAAATGGATGATTCTGATTGGCTAAGCTGCACTCAAATCCAATTTATGCACACATGTGATTATACAATACCATTCAGAAGTTTGGGGTCGGTAAGATTTTTTATGTTTTATAAAGAAGTCTCTTATGTTTATCAAGGCTATCATTACTCCAGTCTTCAGTGTCACATGATCCTTCAGAAATCATTCTAATATGCCGATTTGCTGCTCAAGAAACATTTCTGATTATTATTAATGTTGAAAACAGTTGTGCTGCTTCATATTTTTGTGGAAACCATGATCATTTATTTTCAAGATTCTTTGATGAATAGAAATTTAAAGGGGTCATATGATGCGATTTCAATTTTTCCTTTCTCTTTGGAGTGTTACAAGCTCTTGGTGCATAAAGAAGATCTGTAAAGTTGCAAAGACTAAAGTCTCAAATCCAAAGAGATATTCTTTATAAAAGTTAAGAGCCAACCACGCCTACCTAAAACGGCTCATTCTAACACGCCCCAACATACCTACGTCGCTCTGTGGGAAGATTTGCATAATGCCGCCCAAATGTTCACGCAAAGAAAGAAGGCGTAACTTTTATTCTTGCTGTAGTATTGTTGTTGCCGCCGCCATGTCCTGAAGGCGCTTCGTCATGCCTGGAGGTGATCCGTGGTGGTCGCTGAGGAAATACATCAACTTCGCGCTGTCAATCACCGGATCGGCTTTCTCCGTGGACGAATCGGAGTCCAGCCCGGGGTTGTCACATGTGGTGTTCGCAAGCCTCCTTCGTCGAATCCGTCGGCCACGCCGTTCTCAAGCCTGCCCGCCACCGCTCACTCTAGGCCGGTGTAGTGCCGAAATTTGCACCCTGCCAGATTATGCGAGGGGGTGCATAATCTGGCAGGGGTGCAGAATTCGGCACAACACCGGCCGTTCATCACTCTAGCCCGCCGTGTGTGATGCTGTGTGTTTCGTTGTGAAAACGCAAAACTGCTTTGTTTGGCCTTTCAAAGGAGGACACAACTAGAAATCAGTGGTTAAGTTGTATTTACAACACTGTTCCAGAACAGTTCAACCCAAATATTCAGATGTGTGCAGCGCATTTTATGGAGGATGAGGACTGTTTCCTGTGAGAGTAGCCTACAATGCCGGTGTCTGTTTCTATAAAGTGGGGCAGTTCCAACTTTGCAAGGACAGTCTGGCGCTTCTGACTCACAGCCTGTAAGTAGGTTTTTTTTATATTTAAAGGATTTGCCACTGATGATTCAAACGTGAGTTTTGAGCAGTGTAGAGTAGCGCTTGTTGTTTGTCGTTTCTCCAGACATGGTTTTATGTTTACGCAGCGCGATACGCAATGGGTAAAAAGACAGTATAAGTCATTATAATCAGTAATTATGTCCCCACTGGATGCAACAAATCATAAACACATTTCATTACACCAAATACACAAAATAATGTTCTTTTGAGCAACATCATATGACCCCTTTAAAAGAACAGAATTTATTTGAAATATAAGTATTTTGTAACATTAATAATGTCTTTCCTGTCACTTTTGATCAATTTAATGCATCCTTGCTGAATGAAAATATGAATCATAAAAAAAAAAAAAATCATACTGACCCCAAACGTTTGATCAATAGCATGTACGGTGGTGCTTGAAAGTTTGTGAACCCTTCAGAATTTTCTATATTTCTGCATAAATATAACCAAAAACATCATCAGATGTTTTTTTTTTAATCTGCCATATGCCTTGTGCTTTTATATATATATATATATATATATTTTTTTTTTTTACATTTGACCTTATTTGTATATTTGTATAGTTGTATTTTGTATTTAATCTGTATTTATGTTATCTGTATGCACCCAAGGGTCTGAGAGTAACGCAATTTCAATTCTCTGTGTGTATGTCCTGTACATGTGGAAGAATTGACAATAAAGCAGACTTGACTTGACTTGACTTGACTTCACACAAGTCCTGAATGTAGACAAAGAGAAGCCAATCAAACAAATGAGACAAAAATATTTTCTTTCCAATTGAAATTGAAACGGAAAAACAGTTGATAGGAGGAAACCCACCAACATCACAGAGTTGAAGCATTCTGTACTGAGGAATGGGCTAAAATTCCTACAAGCCGTTGTGCAGGACTGATATTTCACATACTTTTGCCACTCACAGATCTGTAATATTGGATAATTTTTCTCAATAAATAAATGACAAAGCATATATGTGACCCTGGACCACAAAACCAGTCATACGGATAAAAAAAATTTTTAATTGAGATTTATACATTATTATTATTATTACAATAAATAAGCTTTCCATTGATGTATGATTTGTTAGGATAGGACAATATCTAGCTGAGATACAACTATTTGAAAATCTGGAATCTGAGGGTGCAAAAAAAATCTAAATATTGAGAAAATCTCCTTTAAAGCTGTCCAAATGAAGTTCTTAGCAATGCATATTACTAATCAAAAATTAAGTTTTGATATATTTACAGTAGGAAATTTACAAAATATCTTCATGGAACATGTAAAGATCTTCATGGATCTTTACTTAATATCCTAATGATTTTTGGCATAAAAGAAAAATCTATAATTTTGACCCATACAATGTATTTTTGGCTATTGCTACAAATATACCCCAGAGACTTAAGACTGGTTTTGTGCTGCAGGGTCACATATGTTTGTCTCATTTGTTTGATTGGCTTCTCGGTATACTTTCAGAACTTGTGTGAAACATCTGATGACCTTCTGGGTAATTTATCTGCAGAAATATAGAAAATTCTGAAGGGTTCACAAGCAGCACTGTATTATGTAAATCAGACTTACTTTGAAAGTGTTGTGGTGTGTGACTTTCTGAGTTAAAGCTCCCACTCTGTCATCTCCCCCATAAACTGTCAGTCCTGGCATGAGCTTTACCAGTTTTTCATTACCTCCTGCATGATCCCTGGAAGTTATAAAACATCAAATCTTTTTTCCCACTCAAATTTTGTCATATCAGAGCATATAGGCTACACACACAAACACATATATACATATATATATATATATATATATTCCAAGTCTAACTCACCAGTGATGGTGAGTTGTCAGGACGGTTTTGAGCTTCACACCATGCTTTTTGACCGCATCTACAACCTGAGACAGATGACAATTATGAATCCATGGTATACAGTCTGTAATATGTGATGCGCACAGTGAAGTATTGTTACTTTCTGAGGCTCTACTGGATCGACTATGGCTGCTTCCTTCGTGTCTTCATCGATGAGGAGGTACATGTAGTTGTCGGTGAGAGCAGGCAGCAGTTCTACCTTCATGTCTGTCTGTTCCACCAGAGATGACTTCCTAAGAGCGGAGTGAAACAAGCCTGTGGGAACTATGAAACAGAGATTCACGATCAGTAAATGTTCCAGCGTGAGTAATAGATTTACATCATTTTAGACTGCATGAAAAACATACCATGGTTACCATAATTTCCACCAAAATACTTCAGTCACTACAATTTTTTGTTACTGTACAACAAATTTTTTATGTTTTTCTAGCTGGTAAAAGCTGGTTATTTACGGTCATAAGTTGGTTAAGTCTACCTTGTTTCAATATTTGGGGAACTGGTTCAGCTCACTATCCATGTTCCAAAAGTGGTTCACTAGTTTTAATATTTTAGCCTGGTATGACCAGTGATAAACGCAATTGAAACAAATGACAACTACAATAAGTAACAATTACTGTAGCAAATGTAGTATTTTGATGGAAACTATAAACATGATATATTTTCGAAAGTTTTGATCTATACTACCGTTAATAAAAACAAATGTTTTTAAAATTAGTCTCTTATGTGCACCATGACTGCATTTATTTGATCAAATATACAGTAAAATCAGTAATATTGTGAAATATTATTACAATTTCGGATAACTGATGATCTGAGGATACTTACGATACCATTCAAATATGTTTGAATAAATTCAAACATAAATTTCTTATTTAATTATCATCACTGTTGAAAACAGTTGTGCTGCTTAATATTTTTGTGGAAACTGTGGTGATGATTATTTGTTTAAAAATCATCTGCATGCACAATTGTGCCCACTAGTGTGCATTTTAAATCTTACCATCATAAAATTTAGGGATCAATTCATAATCGGCCTAATTGATCTCTGGAAAATACATATCTATTATGCTCAAAGTTTTGATGCTGGGTCATTCGCTCTATATTGCATCTATGCAATACTGTAAACGATAATGCATTATCGCAATACATTTAGTCATTTAGCAGACGCTTTTATCCAAAGCGACTTACAAATGAGAACAATAAAAGCAGACAAAACTAACACAAGAGCAACAATATATAAGTGCAAATGCACGCCTAATAACACCACACAAGTGAGAATTAAGAAATGTTTGATAAATGGTTTTGCAACTTTCGAGCACAATGCAAGACAAACAGAAAGCATATTACGTCCCTCCTAACGCGCGACATGTTGCATTCAATATATTATACGATCACTGTAATCGTGCAAGCAACATTGTATGCTCGCTAAAGTATGTCAACAGCTAGGATGATATAACTCGACTCCGTATAAGGAACAACTCTTATACTAAATCATAATCAAAATATTGACTCCAAAGCTTCTGTGACAGCGCTGACATGTGGTTACATATCCATAAATAAGCCCTTCTGGTCATGCGCGAGACGAGATGCTCGTGTAAACATACCGAATTTATGCGAGACAGCTCCGAGAACACCGAGAGTGCAGGCACCCACCGCCAGTGACCTGAACCACATATCAGGACTTCAGCTGTCTGATATCGCAGTCAGCACAGGGAGGAAGCAGAAAGTCTGGTTTAGCGTGCTAATCAGCCCACTTTTTAACTTTGACCCCGCGTTTAACCAATCCGAGTCGGAGGAGTGTCGCGCGTGCTGCCGTAATCCACGCTGTACTTGACGTCGGGCTTGGCTTTTAAATTATTATTATTATTAATGTTTTTTTAATTTTTTTTATTCCAGAATATCATCAATACAGTGAAGTACAAGCTAACTACAGTAAGCGGTTAAACGGTTACAAAAATAAAAATTAGAACAAAAGACAAAAATTAAATATTTGTACATATTTTATGTCACAAATAGATCAATAATACATATTAAGGAAATTCATTTTAAAAGTATTATTAATATTCATAACTCACATATATGATATAAATGTCTCTTTCACATTTCTCACCAGCTTTGACTATTTTTAGTTTGTTTGTTTGTTTTTCCTAAAAAGGTTTTTGTTGATGGCCTTGCCGAATAACGAAATGGAAAAGTAAATCGAAATAATCTTTATAAATCGATCTTTCATTATTATTATTGTTGTTATTATTATTATTAAACACTTGCTTAGAAAATATTTGTACATATTTTATGTCACAAATAGATCAATAATACATATTAAGGAAATTCATTTTAAAAGTATTATTAATATTCATAACTCACATATATGATATAAATGTCTCTTTCACATTTCTCACCAGCTTTGACTATTTTTAGTTTGTTTGTTTGTTTTTCCTAAAAAGGTTTTTGTTGATGGGCTTGCCGAATAACGAAATGGAAAAGTAAATCGAAATAATCTTTATAAATCGACCTTTCATTATTATTATTGTTGTTATTATTATTATTAAACACTTGCTTAGGGTATACAAAAGTGAAAAAACATATGCCAAGGAAAAGAGCCAGTGGTTCAAGGATGGCCAAACAATACATAGCAATTAAAATTCAGAAGAGAGAGAGAGAGAGAGAGAGAGAGAGAGAGAGAGAGAATCATAATAATAATAATAATAAATAAATAATAAAAATTTGACAACAACAAAAAATCAATTATATTAAAAATAAATAAATAGAAAAAAATTAAACAGATCACATAACAATAAACATAACAATCTTTACAAAACATAAAAATGATACAAAAACACCAAAAAGTGAGCATACATTCAAAGTTTTAGTTGCCTTTTTGTTACAGGAGGTAGACAAGGATTTAATATAGACCTTACTATGTTCTATAAAGTGAGAAAATTGGGAGGTGACTTTCATCATCTTGCATTTGTGAATAAAATATTTATATAAGCAAAAATATAAGCAAAATAATTAGGTAGCAAAGAAAGTAAACATTTTCATATTGCTCCTCAAAAGTGAAAAATCCAAACAAAATATCTCTAGAAAAGACCAAAGTCATCATGTTTGAAGTTTACAATGAACTGTTTTTCAAAAGTCTTGCCGAAGTTTTCTGGTATGAACACAACGCCAAAAAAGAAGTCACAGAAAGTACAGTTCACATGAAATATTCAATGACGCAGCGTTCGCTATAGGGCGGATTTCAAGAACGTTAGCGAGAACTAATTAATATTCAATGACGCAGCGTTCGCTATAGGGCGGATTTCAAGAACGTTAGCGAGAACTAATTAATATTCAATGACGCAGCGTTCGCTATAGGGCGGATTTCAAGAACGTTAGCGAGAACTAATTAATATTCAATAACGTAAGCCTTCTCTGTAGTAGGAATCTGAATTTCGCTTTCGGGTCGGTAGTTGTGGTGAACGGCTTCAAAATGAATGATGTCTTTTGGACTTAATTCCACACAATCGTATCAGTTTCTTGTTCGATTTGTTTGCATTATGTAACTAGAGTTACATAATTCGCACTGTACTAACGGGTCTGCCCGCCCTTCGTTGTCGAGCGACCAAAGGTCATTTTATCTCCGGTTGCAGGTCTCGCTGCCTGGTGTTGAACTCCAAAATGAGCGCAAGGAATATTGCCCGCTTTTGGGAATGGGGAAGGAAAATTATATGCGTCGGGAGAAACTATGCAGATCACGCCATCGAGCTCAAAAATGCAATTCCCAGCGAACCTGTGCTTTTCCTGAAGCCCCCGTCTGCTTACGTTAGGGAAGGGTCTCCTATCCTGCTGCCCTTCTACACCAGCAACCTCCACCATGAAGTTGAGCTGGGGGTGGTGATTGGTAAAGGAGGAACTGCTATTCCTCAATCTTCAGCCATGGAGCATGTGGCTGGATATGTGTTATGCCTTGACATGACAGCTCGGGACATTCAGGACGAATGCAAGTCCAAAGGTCTTCCATGGACCCTGGCCAAAGCTTTCAACACCTCATGCCCCATCAGTGACTTTATTCCCAAGGAGAAGATCCCCAACCCGGGGAGCATCAATCTGTGGTTGAAAGTGAACGATATCGTGAAGCAGAATGGAAGCACATCCCAGATGATCTTTTCCATCCCGTATCTCATAAACTACATCAGCGAGATCATCTCTTTGGAAGAAGGTGATCTCATTCTCACTGGGACCCCTAAAGGAGTGTCAAGTGTCCAGGAACAAGATGAACTTCAAGCTGGGATTGATGGCATTGTGACCATGACGTTTAAAGTTGATCGAAAAAGTTGATTTGAGCTAGAATTAAAGACAGTTTGCTGCAAAGCACAACCATTGTGATTGTCGATAATGCAAATACAAATGTAAGATAGCGACGCAATGATTTTAGAATCACTAGAATGGGAAACATTGTATAATGTTTGATCTTTTCTGAAAATAAAATAATTTTTAATGCGTCTGACTACATCATATTTTGAGGCCATCTTATGCCATTCTATTTCTGCAAAATTATGACGTGACGTGACGTGTGGCCAAGTATGGTGACCCATACTCGGAATTAGTGCTCTGCATTTACCCATCCAAAGTGCACACACACAGCAGTGAACACACCCACACCGTGAACACACACCCGGAGCAGTGGGCAGCCATTTATGCTGCGGCGCCCGGGGAGCAGTTGGGGGTTCGGTGCCTTGCTCAAGGGCACCTCAGTCGTGGTATTGAAGGTGGGAGAGAGCGCTGTACATTCAGGTCATTTTATCTCCGGTTGCAGGTCTCGCTGCCTGGTGTTGAACTCCAAAATGAGCGCAAGGAATATTGCCCGCTTTTGGGAATGGGGAAGGAAAATTATATGCGTCGGGAGAAACTATGCAGATCACGCCATCGAGCTCAAAAATGCCATTCCCAGCGAACCTGTGCTTTTCCTGAAGCCCCCGTCTGCTTACGTTAGGGAAGGGTCTCCTATCCTGCTGCCCTTCTACACCAGCAACCTCCACCATGAAGTTGAGCTGGGGGTGGTGATTGGTAAAGGAGGAACTGCTATTCCTCAATCTTCAGCCATGGAGCATGTGGCTGGATATGTGTTATGCCTTGACATGACAGCTCGGGACATTCAGGACGAATGCAAGTCCAAAGGTCTTCCATGGACCCTGGCCAAAGCTTTCAACACCTCATGCCCCATCAGTGACTTTATTCCCAAGGAGAAGATCCCCAACCCGGGGAGCATCAATCTGTGGTTGAAAGTGAACGATATCGTGAAGCAGAATGGAAGCACATCCCAGATTATCTTTTCCATCCCGTATCTCATAAACTACATCAGCGAGATCATCTCTTTGGAAGAAGGTGATCTCATTCTCACTGGGACCCCTAAAGGAGTGTCAAGTGTCCAGGAGCAAGATGAACTTCAAGCTGGGATTGATGGCATTGTGACCATGACGTTTAAAGTTGATCGAAAAAGTTGATTTGAGCTAGAATTAAAGACAGTTTGCTGCAAAGCACAACCATTGTGATTGTCGATAATGCAAATACAAATGTAAGATAGCGACGCAATGATTTTAGAATCACTAGAATGGGAAACATTGTATAATGTTTGATCTTTTCTGAAAATAAAATTATTTTTAATGCGTCTGACTACATCATATTTTGAGGCCATCTTATGCCATTCTATTTCTGCAAAATTATGACGTGACGTGACGTGTGGCCAAGTATGGTGACCCATACTCGGAATTAGTGCTCTGCATTTACCCATCCAAAGTGCACACACACAGCAGTGAACACACACACACCGTGAACACACACCCGGAGCAGTGGGCAGCCATTTATGCTGCGGCGCCCGGGGAGCAGTTGGGGGTTCGGTGCCTTGCTCAAGGGCACCTCAGTCGTGGTATTGAAGGTGGGAGAGAGCGCTGTACATTCACTCCCCCACCCTACAATTCCTGCCGGACCTGAGACTCGAACTCGCAACCTTTGGGTTACGAGTCCGACTCTCTAACCATTAGGCCACGATTTACCCCCCAGCACAATTAATTATGAAACTTTATAATTTGAAACTTTACAATCAGTATAATCATATGTAAATTTCAAATATCTAACTATATATGTATTGTTGTCTTTTTTATCATGTTCATGTCACCTTCAAGGTATTTTATACCATGTAAAATACTATTTTAGTATTTTTATACTCTTTATAGTGTATATTAATTTTTTCAGTCTTCATTCTAATTTTACTCAAGGCTTTAGGAATTGTATGTGCTTTTGTCTTTTTTTTTTATTTTGTTTTTTATTTCTGTTAAACTGATTTATTTTTATTTCACTTTTAATGATTTTTAGAACTTCAGCTTTTTCAACTAAACTTTTAGTTGACAAGGTTAATTTCTAACATTTTTATAGTTTAAGCTTTTCATCTAATGTTTCTATTTTATTTATTTCAATTAACAAAAATTATTTGTAATAGTTTGTTAATAACACTCCAAGGAAATATTAATATGAAATATTTAATTTGATTAATCAGTCTGCATATCATGTAACTATTTAATTTAATGGAAATATATAAATCAATATAACTCTATATATAATTGACCCCTTTTCTTTCTTTTTTTACCTCAAATGGCTCATTCTAGTATTCTAGATGAAACTATTGGTATATTGATGAAGAGGAATGAAATGTGGTTTTGTAACTTAACCCAGCATTTTTTAGAGTGTTTTTTTTTTTTAAAGAAATTAATAGTCAGCAAGGATGCATTAAATACAAAATATTTCAAATAATACAACTGTTTCCAACATTGATAATAATAAAAACTGTTTCTTGAGCAGCAAATCAGCATATTAGAATGATTTCTGAAGGATCATGTGACACTGAAGACTGGAGTAATGATGCTGAAAATTCAGCTTTGCATCACAGGAATAAATTACATTTTAAAATATATTATAATAGAAAACAGTTATTTTAAATCGTAATAATATTCAAAATATTACTGTATTTTTTATATAATAAACGCAGCCTTGGTGAACATAATAATAGACTTCTTTCAAAAACATTAAAACATCTTACTGACCCCAGACTTTTGAACAGTATAGTGTATATTGTGCATCTTATAAAAGAACTGCATAGTTGTGTGTGTTGAATGGTAGCAGCAGTTACTGGGAGTACGCTTCTTCGTGTTTCCAATGAGGTTGTACACATCATCGCTCTGAATGCTCCTCTGTGGGCTTTTCATCAGAACCTTTCATACACCATCCACACAGGAAACACATCAGATCTTCTCCATACACGCTTCCTGAAACATCCTCACGTGCTTATCTAGCTCTACTGCTGTTCATTCTTGACTGTGAAAGAAAGCAAGAGGGTTGTGCAACATGTCAAATGTATTAAAAGACATACAGAAGTAGAAATCAATTGCTTACCTTATGAAATATAGCATAGATCATGTTTACAGCCATTAGTGTAGAAATTCAGATAATTCTGAATTTAAATATTTAATTTAATTGTATCAATCTTATTTTAAAATGTAATATACTTGTATTGTTTGTTGTGCATACCTTTAGGAATGAACTTCATAGAGCTGCTGAATATTCAGAAGCGCGAGAGGCCGTGTTTGGGTCCGTCATTCACGAACTCATGGCCAAGGCCATTTCCACACTTACCACATTTAACCTGTATAAGACGATACAGAATTAATTGTTCACATTCTCTACTTGCTCACCAATGGATCCTCTGCAGTGAATGGGTGCCGTCAGAATGAGAGTCCAAACTGTTGCTAAACGCTAAATTACCCCAAATCTGTTCTGATGAAGAAACAAACTCATCTGCATCTTGGATGGCATGAGGGTGAGTAAATGATCAGCAATTTTTCGTTTTGGGATGAACTATTCCTATAAGCACTTGAAATTTTCAAAAAAGTTTCACCTTATAAGCGCCCCGTCTCTCCTCGTGTTTAGACACACTGTTTTCGTGGATGGTTTCTGTGAAGGCTGGCCAGGGTGATGAATGCTCATATTTGGACCTGCTGGAGAACAGCTCATGTCCACATTTGGCACAAACATACATGCCTGCAGGAGAAACACACTGTAAGTCTCAGACAGAATCCCACTGGTAATATAAAATATTCTGGATCTTATTTTAAACAGTTACTAATTTGCCAAAAAGTCATTAATACTACTATTCAACTACATTCTCTTGACAAATTAAAGTAAAAACTGTTGATGATCACTGAGAAGTAAAGATGAAGAAAAGCAATTTTTTTTTCAAAGTTTATTCAAGTGTGCTATTAGTATACTTTTTTTAAACTAAAAATAGGAAAGTATACTTTTAATCTACTTTTTATGTACTTCTCAGAAATGGGCTTTATGTACTTCTCAGAAATATACTTAAAATTACATTTAAGTATACTTGACTTATACTAAATATATTTTAGCT
>NW_015505184.1:144228-155655 GCF_001515645.1 Sinocyclocheilus grahami
GGAATATTAAAATTGGCAAGGCTTAAATGAGTTTAGTTAAAACACAGATAGCAATATGTGCTCTCATCTGTCTTATCTGCAATCGCGCGCTATCAGCACCCAGTTGATGATGGTGTAAATGACTGGTCATATAGAGCATACGGCACTCGAAGTGAACAAAGTTTAGGGGAAGCCAGAATGCGTATCCATGTATTCACAGAAACATACATTAGCCTCTGTCTGTCTGTCTGTTTTATTTATTTTCAACAAACCATATTATATGCATATGCTTCGTCAGATATAAGATGAACTGCGGTGCAAGTGCATGCCGAACCGAGTGTGGAGAACTGTCGTGTCGAACTGCCGTACTGTGTGTGTGTGTGTCTCTATGCGCGCACATCGGGATAGTGCACGATAGAGAGAGCAGAGGAGAATTGTAAACGCACGACCATGTAGAGACAGAAATGATATGCCGTCATGTAAATAAGATAAATAAGTGAGTGAAGTGACATGTGGCCAAGTATGGTGACCCATACTCGGAATTAGTGCTCTGCATTTACCCATCCAAAGTGCACACACACAGCAGTGAACACACACAAACCGTGAACACACACCCGGAGCAGTGGGCAGCCATTTATGCTGCGGCGCCCGGGGAGCAGTTGGGGGTTCGGTGCCTTGCTCAAGGGCACCTCAGTCGTGGTATTGAAGGTGGGAGAGAGCGCTGTACATTCACTCCCCCACCTACAATCCCTGCCGGTACGAGACTCGAACCCACAACCTTATGAGTCTGACTCGCTAACCATTAGGCCACGACTTCCCTCAGGTTGTCTGATTGATTTTCTGATTCAGGTTGTCTGACTGATTCTCACTTTCAACTGCTGGTCATAGAAGTTAAAATGTGTAGAATTAACTTTTTACCAGGTCTAAATGCACTTTAATCAGAGCCGCTTTGTTTTTACACATCTCAGATGGTAACAGATTGACTAGATTATTGACATAATGGTATACCAGCTACAAGAAGCAACATGAAAACAGCAGCTCAGCCTCACATTATGCAGAAAAATCTGCATGTGGTTGCACTTGTGTCAAATGATGACACCTGAATAACGACACTGTGCATAGTTTAATCTTGAGGATGTAAGTCTAACATATTATAGTAGGCAAAATGAGTTAATTAGTTATTAGCCATTTGTGATTGTTATATCAGAAAAAATCAGATGTGGTTTCACTGGGAGTAAATCAGAGGTCAGCATCAACATGAAATGCTTATAGCTTGTTTTTTCCTTAAATAATTAAACCCCGTTTCCTGTAAAAGGCAAATAAAATACAACATACAAGCAGAAATAGAAACATTTCTTATGCAATCCTGGCATAGGTTGCTTTTATTGACCTCTACATAGAGTATGAATGTACTTTACAGTTTTAAAGTAACACCATGCTCCATTACATATTCATTCACACAATGTATTCATTAATCCCATTTAAAAGAAGATGTTCATGGAGGGTTTTAGACTTTGAACTTTACACTCTTGGGTTTCCATTAATATGTAACAGCAGAAAAATCCAGCAGTTCACATGCGGACGAGGTTTAGTGATTGAAATCTCTGCACTTAGCAAACAAACAGTGATCTACAGAAACAGCAGCAGTAGTTTCCAAAATGGTATGGTTCTAAATGTGTTAATACAAACATTATTTCAAGTGGTAAATGTGCTAAACAATATCTAATAGATTATCTCTGCATGAACAAGTGGGGCTGCAGAAATGATTAAATCAGCATTTGTGATTCTCACATTATCAAGTAACCAAATTAATTACACTTTTGTAACTACTGACCTATAACAGGAAAAGTAAGATCAAATGTAAACTACCATTTAAAGGTTTGGGGTCAATTAAATTACACTCTAAAAAATGCTGGGTTAAATACAACCCAGTGCTGGGTAAAATAGGGACAAACCCAGCAATTGGGATGTTTTGACCCAGCGTTTGGGTTAAATGTTTAACCCAACCTTCTGGGTAGTAATCCAACCGCTGGGACAAAACAACCCAATTGCTGGGTTTGTCCCTATTTTACCCAGCACTGGGTTGTATTTAACCCAGCATTTTTTAGAGTGTTTTTTTTTTTAAAGAAATTAATAGTCAGCAAGGATGCATTAAATACTAAATATTTCAAATAATACAACTGTTTCCAACATTGATAATAATAAAAACTGTTTCTTGAGCAGCAAATCAGCATATTAGAATGATTTCTGAAGGATCATGTGACACTGAAGACTGGAGTAATGATGCTGAAAATTCAGCTTTGCATCACAGGAATAAATTACATTTTAAAATATATTATAATAGAAAACAGTTATTTTAAATCGTAATAATATTCAAAATATTACTGTATTTTTTATATAATAAACGCAGCCTTGGTGAACATAATAATAGACTTCTTTCAAAAACATTAAAACATCTTACTGACCCCAGACTTTTGAACAGTATAGTGTATATTGTGCATCTTATAAAAGAACTGCATAGTTGTGTGTGTTGAATGGTAGCAGCAGTTACTGGGAGTACGCTTCTTCGTGTTTCCAATGAGGTTGTACACATCATCGCTCTGAATGCTCCTCTGTGGGCTTTTCATCAGAACCTTTCATACACCATCCACACAGGAAACACATCAGATCTTCTCCATACACGCTTCCTGAAACATCCTCACGTGCTTATCTAGCTCTACTGCTGTTCATTCTTGACTGTGAAAGAAAGCAAGAGGGTTGTGCAACATGTCAAATGTATTAAAAGACATACAGAAGTAGAAATCAATTGCTTACCTTATGAAATATAGCATAGATCATGTTTACAGCCATTAGTGTAGAAATTCAGATAATTCTGAATTTAAATATTTAATTTAATTGTATCAATCTTATTTTAAAATGTAATATACTTGTATTGTTTGTTGTGCATACCTTTAGGAATGAACTTCATAGAGCTGCTGAATATTCAGAAGCGCGAGAGGCCGTGTTTGGGTCCGTCATTCACGAACTCATGGCCAAGGCCATTTCCACACTTACCACATTTAACCTGTATAAGACGATACAGAATTAATTGTTCACATTCTCTACTTGCTCACCAATGGATCCTCTGCAGTGAATGGGTGCCGTCAGAATGAGAGTCCAAACTGTTGCTAAACGCTAAATTACCCCAAATCTGTTCTGATGAAGAAACAAACTCATCTGCATCTTGGATGGCATGAGGGTGAGTAAATGATCAGCAATTTTTCGTTTTGGGATGAACTATTCCTATAAGCACTTGAAATTTTCAAAAAAGTTTCACCTTATAAGCGCCCCGTCTCTCCTCGTGTTTAGACACACTGTTTTCGTGGATGGTTTCTGTGAAGGCTGGCCAGGGTGATGAATGCTCATATTTGGACCTGCTGGAGAACAGCTCATGTCCACATTTGGCACAAACATACATGCCTGCAGGAGAAACACACTGTAAGTCTCAGACAGAATCCCACTGGTAATATAAAATATTCTGGATCTTATTTTAAACGGTTACTAATTTGCCAAAAAGTCATTAATACTACTATTCAACTACATTCTCTTGACAAATTAAAGTAAAAACTGTTGATGAAGTAAAGATGAAGAAAAAGCAACTCCGATTACCCTTACGAAAAAGGAGTTTATTCAAGTGTGCTATTAGTATACTTTTTTTAAACTAAAAATAGGAAAGTATACTTTTAATCTACTTTTTATGTACTTCTCAGAAATGGGCTTTATGTACTTCTCAGAAATTAACTTTTACGGTAGACCACCATTTTTATGATGCTTTGGCAATATTAAATGCCAAACAATCATGTCAAAAAGTACTTCTATAATCTGAAGCAAAGGCTGAAAAAGATCTTAGCAACAGGAACCATATGTGATAACTTTAAAACAAGACTTCCGCAGTTTTACTAATCAAATGACACAAGCTTCATAATACATGGTATTATATAACACACGTCGCCACAGTACATCGGGGTCAACTTACCAGTCTCAAAAAGATCTTTATAAAACTCCCCTCCAGAGAACGAACAGAAAGACATGACTACGCCGACTGTGATAAAGTTCAGACGAACGACTGCAACTATCTGAATCAACTGGTGTTTTATAAACTCGGTTTGGATCAGAGTTAAGTTGGAGAAGTGTGTTTGCACCACCACGTGACCACACAATCGCTACTGTACCACACACAGACTGTACTGTACAAGCCTGTCAAACAAGTTATTTTTACAAATAAGACGCAGTATCATGAATGCGCCCAGATATTATAGCAAAATAATCGTTTCTCAACCATAAGAACCAACCATACAATAAAGCTAAAGTACTGACTGCACCTTGACCATATTTACGTAAAAAAAACACACATACATGTCCAGTCTGTGATACATAAATTACATATAAATTACATAACCTTATAAATAAAATGAATAACTTTTTTATTTTTAATGAAGATGAGTATTTGTTGAGATTTATGAAGAGTAGGGAATGCAGATTTAACGGGAAGCCTTGGAATTATCTATTTGTTTATAAATCACTTTTTTTATTTTTACATATTGTACTTGCATCTGTTTTAGTTTTTAGTTTAGTTTTTAATTTTTGGAATTAAAAAAAATGCACAGTGATCCAAAGTCACTACATGAGGGCAACGACGGCATCTATATGCAGAAAAAAATAATTGCATAACCTTTCACCTTCAACCTGGCGATTTACAAACGAAACGAGGAGATAAAATAGTCCGTTTTATACAGATTAACTGCAGATTTGTTTTATCAAAATGATGGAAATTTAATAAAATAAAAGTTATTTTCACTCCGTTTATTTGTCGCCGCTCGGTGACCTTTCTCGCCACTCCAGTCCAGTTGGTGGCGGTAAATGCACCAGAAGTTGGTTTGCCATCCGCCATAAAACGTTATTAGAAGAGGAAGAAGAAGAAGACCTTTCTCGCCATGTTGTGTGAAGCGCGCATGCGCTCTGTGGATTGCAGACTGAGGTCGATTAAAGGATTTTTGACATTTCCCTTCCAATTAATGGTCGAAAATGCCGAAAGATCACGATAAAGATGTGTATCCAGAGCCTCCCAGTCGGACCCCAGTGGTGGATAGGCAATCGGTTCTGCCGAATCCAGCTTTAATACTGTCAAAGCTCTTCTACTACTCGGTGGATTTGCCAGTGACTACATTCAGAGGTGAAGCGACTCCACACTAGTGCATCTGATACTGTTTACATCTGCTTATTCGTCCCGTTTGATATATAGTAGCCTTTGAAGTGTGAAAGGCAAATTATGGACATGCATTTGTTTTTTTATCCCTCGTAATTTCTAAATGTTAACACTTTACAGTTCCTGGCCCTAAGAGTCAGTATCTCATCTAAGAGTCTTGAGTCCATGTTGTTTAATTTCAAACACAACCGTTTAACACTTATCACTTTTCAATTTTCAATCATCAATTTTTATGAGTTATGAGTGAGTATTTGAAATATTTGTTAAGCTATGATGTTTTTTGTGACTTTTTCTTCATTGGTTTGTTGTTGTTTTTTTTGTAATAGCAATGCATTTTAATTTAGTATCATTTATTGTAATTTCAGAAATGAAGAAATAGTTCACCCAAAAATCTGCTGAAAATATACTCATGCTCAGACCATCCAAGATGAGTTTCTTTGTAACAGATTTGGAGAAATGTAGCATTACATCACCTGCTCACCAATGGATCCTCTGCAGTGAATGGGTGCCGTCAGAATGAGAGTCCAAACAGCTGCTAAAAACATCACAATAATCCACAAGTAATCCATAAGACTCCAGTCCATTTTATGAAGTGAAAAGCTGTGTTTGTAAGAAACAAAGCCATCGAGGCATTTTAACTTTAAACCTTCATTTCTAGCGAGTCCATAAAACATAAAAAGTTCATCCACGATTGTTCTTTCACATCAAAATCCACCAACATATTTATTTATAACAGTGCTTGATCTGTGCATTTTTCTCTCCTGATTCGAACAAAACAAGTTTTCAACTGGAGAAAGCAATATTATGGACAGAGGACTTTATTTTAGGCGGTTTTAAGTTTAAAAAGTCTCAATGATTGATTTTTTTCTTACAAACATGCAGCTTTTCACTTTTCACAGACATTAGCTGATGGACTGGAGTCATGTGGATTATTGTGATGTTTTTATCAGCTGTTTGGACTCTCATTCTGACGGCACCCATTCACTGCAGAGGATCCATTGGTGAGCAAGTGATGTAATGCTACATTTCTCCAGATCTGTACCGGTGAAAAACAGACTCACCTACATCTTGGATGGCATGAGGGTGAGTAAATTTTCATTTTTCGGTGAACTATTCTTGTAATGACTAAAACAAATGATAACTAAAATCTACTTGGCTTGTAATTCATGATCCTTATTTAATTGCCCTGCTTTTTGATCTACCAGACATTGTCGAAGGCATCCAGAGCGGTAAGAAGTCTCACTACTACCATCAGAAGTTTCGCCGTGTTCCTGAGCTGACTCAGTGCCAGGAAGGAGATTATGTGTGCTATTATGAGGCCGAGATGCAGTGGAGGAGAGACTAGTATGTTGCTTCAAAAAGCCTTGTAGTTCTATATCATTAAGCTTTGCATTACATAATAAAGTTCTGTGCACACAATCACTATTTAATTTTTTGTCTGCAGTAAGGTGGATCAGGAGATAGTGAAGGTGATCCAGGAGCGTCTTCGGGCCTGCCAGCAGCGTGAGGGTCCCAGTTATAGACAGAACTGTTATAAAGAATTGCAGCAGTTTGAGGAGGTTTCCAAGGCCTTTCAGTCACGCTGTGAGTATCATGTCTGGTAGAAATCTTTTTCTGTGCAGTTAGTGTCGTTTTAAATCAATGGGACAAGTGCAGTTGTAGTAGATGTTGTCTAAAATGCTTTTCAGTTGACAATGAAACCAAAACTGTTTATATTGTTGTACAGAAATAATTTTCTGGCTGTTACCATCTTTAATTCTTGTAGATGGGGATCTTGGCGCGTACGCCAGCGCAAGAAAGTGTTTGATGAAACAGAAGGAGAGAATGATGGCAGAGCAACAGACGGCATAAACCTACAAACCTCTCCTTTGGCTTTTCTATGTCAATCTCTCTTAACTGTGCATCAGTGTAAAATAAAGTTTGTTAAAGTGACTTCTCAGTAGCTGTCATTTAATAAAATCCCATCAGTTTTAAAGTGGTTATTACTACAAACCCATTTCCTGTTATTACCTCTTTACTATTATTCACATTTGTGCTTCAATTTAAATGTCAGTTGTGTTGGTTACGTATGGACATTTCCTACATTTTAAAAACCGTATTGTTTATTTCATGTATGTGCTGGCATATATATATGCCACTTGCTGCTTTAAAGTCTATAAATCACAATACACTCTTCTGTAAATATAATTTGTCCCAGCAAAGTAAGATTTGGTTTCTAATGTACCGACAGTGGCAGCTACTGGACAGCAGGTACTCTGATGCACACATCAAGGTTGCACAAAGAGGGTTGACTGACCTCTATAATGATCATTGCTTTTTGAACTTTCCCATCAAACAAAACTGAAAAGCACGATTGCCACAAAAATATGACAGCACAACAGTTTGTGTTATGTGACATCAAATACCAATTTAATATATCAAATTTTTCTTGAGCAGAAAATCAGCATAGATTGATTCCTAAAGGATCGTATGACACTGAATGTGACAATCAAAGCTGTGCTTTGCAGCATTAGACAATATGGGTGCTTGAAACCCCTTCAGCCATAGTCACAAATATAGTATATCTCCACCTAAACAAAAAATCTGAGAAATTTGCCCACTTTGTGGGTATGCAAGTTTTGGGTATGTAAATCAAAAACATCAATCCACAAACCATTTGCTTTCACGTAGCTTTTAAACATTAAAGTCAGACAACAGAGCACGGACTCAAAGACTGTTTTCTTTCTGGACTTTTATTTCAATCTGTTGTACAAAATTTAGGAGGCTGCCGGAAGAGCTCCCTGAGTCCTCTGAACGGAGACCCTGGTGTGAGTCTTGGCCAGATGATCAGTGAATTCCTGAAACAGGACAGACACTTTAGTTTCAAGAAAGCAACGATGCATTTGTGAAAAGGAACAATGGGTGAAAATACACATTACCTGGTAAGGAGACTTGGCAAACACAGTTTCCTTCCAGAGATCAGGGGTCAGGTAGCTGTAGGTCTTTGAGATGGCATCGAAGGTGGCCTTGGCTGCAATGAGAAAACAGCAGTTATAATAACGGACATACTAAAACATGGACAGCTCCATCCCAAAACATTGGCATTCAAATAAAAGTCCCTTACCAAAGTTGCCCAGAGTGGCAGTGCAGCCCCTGGCTGAGGTGTAGCAGTCATCGATACCAGCCATCATCAGCAGTTTCTTGGGCACGGGAGCGGACACAATGCCGGTACCACGGGGAGCAGGAATGAGACGCACCAGAACCGAACCACAGCGACCGGTCACCTGAGTGGATACACGTTCAGCCATTAAAAACATGTCCAAACAAAGTCAAACTGTGCGCAAAACCACGTTTGAAGACTCACTTTGCATGGCACGGTGTGTGGTTTTCCGATCTTGTTACCCCAGTATCCTCTTCTGACGGGAATGATAGACAATTTGGCCAGGATGATGGCACCACGGATAGCGGTTGCTACCTCTTTGGAGCACTTCACTCCCAGACCAACATGTCCATTGTAGTCACCAATAGCAACAAAGGCCTAGAAGATTGAGAAACTGAGTGATTAGGAACTTAAGAGAACTGATAAGGATTCTGACTAGTATCTAACACTCAGGAAGCAGGAAGTCACCTTAAACCTGGTGCGCTGACCAGCCCTGGTCTGTTTCTGGACAGGCATGATCTTCAGGACCTCGTCTTTCAGTGCTGAACCCAGGAAGAAGTCAATGATCTCAGACTCCTACAGGAAAGAAAAACAGTAGGTTTCACAAAAGGTAAAGCATGTCATCACTTTTTGTCACTTTTAAGTCACACTAGGCGCGTTTAAATAACACATTTGCGCAAAACTTTGGCGATACTTTCTGAATGTCGATAAAAAAGTATTGCGAAATGACGGCGTTTCTATTAACCAATGTTATGCGGCCAAAACGTAACCTTTTGCCTCATGATAAGTAACAGCAACGGAATTTGGCTACATTTATTCAAAGGAGGCTTATGCGTGTATCTTTACAGAAGCAGCACAGAGAGCCGCTTCAGAAACGTGCGTGGCTGGAATAAACCAGACTGTATAAAAACAAACAAGCATTGAGTGGCTGTAATCAGCTTCAGTGACCGTATCAGAGCCACACTGCACCGCAGACGTGTGCAGTGTAAATTGTCTAAGTATTAATAGTAGGGAAAGCACCTTATACTGGAGCGCGGCCAATTATGAAGCGTTTCTTGGAGATAATAGTACGTTGAAGAATGATCATATGACTTTTTACATACGCCATGTGACCTGTAAATGCGAAAAAGCCGTTTCCATTGCAGTTTTGCGAATGAATCCTTTCGCATTGGCTGAAAAACCACCTCATGAGAGAGTGTAAACTTTTTTGCGATCTATGGCCGTTTTTGCGAAATTGACGCGTTTCCATTAGGCGTACTTTCAATTTGCAATTTGAAGGGTAATGGAAACACGCCTAGTGAAACAGAAGTAGAGACATCTCTTTTCTTTTGTACCGTGACATGCATCCAAGTTTAAAAGATGAAAAAAAAAACGTGCCGGTAAAGGACTTGGTTCTATGCATCGGTACATTGAATTGAGGAACTTGGTTGTTATTTTTCACCTGAAGATCAAGTTATGACACTGAACATTACAGCTCCCCCACCAAGTGAATTCTTCACTTTAAGATCTGTAACATACAGTCAGTATACTTTCAAATAAAGAGGATGAATTTCATGCAAACTTTAATACCTTGATGGGCAGAGAATACAGGTAAATCTCCTCCAGAGTCTTGATCTTCATGTCCTTCACCAGACGACCAAGTTTGGTCACGGGCACCCACTATATAAAACAGAAGTCTTGTCTATTGGTAAATGGAAACTGAAGCTACAGCTATACATCTCATCAATTGTTTTGACAGCTACTTGCACTGCAAATAGAGAACATGCAGAAGTGTGAAAGATCCAACATAACAGCACAGTTTATATGAGAATGTATCTCTTAAATAAAACATTACATAATGCCAGTTCATAACACAGTCATAGCAAAGCAGGATTTAGGCGGTGCTTTACCTCCTTATCCTCAGATTTGCCTCCGCGGGCCCCGCGGCCTCTTCCACGGCCCCTGCCGCGACCACGACCGCGACCCCGGCCGCCAGTGCCGAAACCTCCGCGAAAACCTCCTCTACCACCGGCGTCGTCCGCCATTTGCTGTAAACCATGAAAACATTTCCGCGAATTAATAAACAAGTTAGTTTAAAGTCAGACACGTCAAGAAAAAAAAAGCACATGTTCAAGAGCCCGACTAAAACCTACTTTTTATCGATTATCATTACTATCCAACTTTGACATTTCAGCCTTAGTGCGAATACTGTGTAATTAACATCAATCATATCATACGAGAATGTATTCAATGAATAAACGAGCGGTTTCACCGGTGCCCCGCCATGTTTGACACCATCCGTTTAAAACTGCTCCAAAATAACCCATCTACACAATTCATACGATTCATTCCGCAATCGCATTGTTACTAAACCGTAGACACATGTCTTCTATAAAAATGTCGTGTTTTTATTTTGCGATTGAGGAGATTTTAACAGATACTGCTCAAAAATGACTGACTTACGTGATGTGTATTCAGGAAGAAGAAGGCCGCACGAGAGTTCGCGGAGTATTTATTCCAGGGCAAGTATCGCGAGATGTTGTCGCAGCCGTGATATTGACGACCTCTTTCTCCATTTCGCATTATGAAATAGCAGTTAAAAAAAGAACAGCAGATCATTTATCGGTGTACACAGTAGAGCTTTTAGCAATTTTATTGGCATTACAGTGGCTGGAAGGAAATAAATAGAACCAAAATGTAATCATAGCTTCTGACAGCTTATCTGCTCTATCTAGTATTCAATCTGGGAAAACATTATGTAGACAAGATATCATATACCAGATATTCAACTTGCTTTTAGTACTGTATGATAAAGGGCTGGATGTTTCCTTCCTTTGGGTTCCTGCTCATGTAGGGGTGGAAGGAAATGAGATTGTAGATATTCTGGCAAGAGGAGCAATAAAGTATGAAACAGTTGATTTATAAATACCGTTATGTAGAACAGAAATCAAAACCATTATTAAGGGACATACAAACAAAATATGGCAAGAATACTGGGACATAACTGATATGGAGGGCCAAACTATGGAGGACGAAACCTGCAAAAACAATAAATAAATAAATAAATGTGTGCATAAATACACGT
>NW_015505184.1:155838-156240 GCF_001515645.1 Sinocyclocheilus grahami
AAAATGTTTAAGGAAATGCTAAACTCATCCTAACTATTTTCCTTTGATCACTCATTTATTTCTGAATGTAGTTACACATTTTTTTTCCCCTCGGCGCAACATGCTAATGAGAGGGTGGCAATTATGCAAGAGCAGGCGGATCGTGTGACGCGCTTGAGCGTTTGCCTGCGCATGCGTATTAACTTCATCAGTCAAGATGACTGATTATTATCTTACACTTTTTCATAAGGCTGGTTTTGTAGTTATAATCATGAGAGAGCTAAATCATAAAAGATTTTAAGTGGCCAATGTAAAATATTAATGCTTACATAGCTCTTAATTGCAATACTGAACCGTTATTTGCTTGATAAACATACTTTTGGCGCCTGTATTTTCTGTTCTGATAACTAATGGGAAAAAACG
>NW_015505184.1:156329-195990 GCF_001515645.1 Sinocyclocheilus grahami
ACAAAAATGACGTCAGGAAACGACACTGGCCATTTCATTGGGATGTTTGTAAAGCTCAGTTTTTTATGTATCTTGCTCTGTTAAACGGAATGAGTGACTTTACGTAGGCCATACTGGATTAACACCATGCATCTCCTGTCAGCGGGAAAGCCACGCCCCCAGCTATCACAAGACCCCGACCAAGTCCATAATTGACACCCTCTCATTAGCATGTTGTGCAGAGGAAAAATAAATGTGGAACTACATTCAGAAATAAATGAGTGATCAAAGGAAAATAAATAGGATGAGTTTAGCATTTCCTTAAACATTTAACTTAAAACTGAATTTATTTGCCTACTTTAAAATCACATGTTTAATTATTTCTATATGTATTTAAACAAGAATTTGTGTATTTATACAGACATTTGTTTATTTATTTGCATATTTATTTATTTATTTGTGTATTTATTTATTTATTGTTTTTGCAGGTTTCGTCCTCCATACTAGCAAAGCTACCCGATGATAAAAAATAACATGAACGAGTAATGACATAACAAATTAGATCGTTACGTTAAAATAATTTATTAAAGAAATAAAAATAAATTACAGAGAAGAAAAAAAGACGAATGTCTGTTTGTTTGCGAGTAGTTTGTTAATAACGGGGAAAAAACAATGTATGCAAATCTGGTCGTATTTTGTAACGATCAGGGAACAAATTTGGTCGTGTTCGGAATTATTTGAAGTAAAGAAATTGGGTGTTGATATTGCTTTGCTAGCTGAGTAGCCTACATAGTCTGTTATAAAATACTGATAAAGAGAGCACATAAAAGAAAACAAAACTTGGTCAATGGTCAAAAAACAAGCAAACAAACAAAAAACAGTAAGTCCCATCAATTCTGCCCCACATCTGAGACAACAGGGAAAAAAATGGCTTCAATGTAAGAATGAAATGTGCTGTCATGGTGCTGACCCTGCAAATAACAACAACGACTGTATGTCCAGTTCATGCACAGCAGCTTGAATACAATCAATACATTAAATGGCCAGTCCTTCAGCATTTCATTTAATTCTTTCCTCTCTGTTTTATTGATTTAAAAAACAAGTACAGAAGATGAATCTTGAGCGTTTTAGCTTTCAAATGATGCATAGTTTATGATAGCTAATTGAATATTTTTTTATAAAACAATGGTAATTAAAAGTACAGACATGCCTAAACGCGCCCTTCAGGCCAGTGTGGGTTAAGAGGTTTAGCATTTTACTTAACAAATACAGTTAAACATAGCAAGAGTGCTCACGTGATTTGTAAAACACTTGTGAGAGGAAGGTCAACGACAGACAACATGTCGCAATCTTGGGTCACCCAACCACTATATTACAACATTAAGTTGATTTTTTTTATCAGTACAAATAGCACACTTATGCTACATGACGAATTTTTAAATGAGTGCAAAAATCCAATATGTTGAAGTTAAACTTCTTTTCCCCAAATTATAGCTTCTAGATTTGCAGGAAGCTGCAGGTTTTGCAGATCAGCGGGACAAGCGTGGATCAGGGGATTCGATTTCTTTCACTCATCAAGATTTTGGTAAACATCTTCAGTGTCGTACCTATTCTGAAGACCTGTAGACTATAGGGAAGAATGAAAATAAAAGTTAGGCTATAACAAGCACTTTTTTTAATTTTAAAATGTCATGAACATTTCTAACTTAAAACTCTGCCAGGTACATAGAAATTGTTAGACATTATTGTGCATTTGCTAAAAATGTGCTTGTGTGTTTTAAAAGAATAGTCTGAAAACCTTGTCTTGGGAAACTTTGTAGTGCGCCTGAATTTTGCCACCAACTAAGTTCCTCTTGGACAGTTCTTGCACCACTACACTGAAGCCTAGCTGCCTAGCTGAGTCCCCCTGAGAAGAAAGTAATATTTTTATTCAGCAAGGATACATTTATTTGATCAAAAGTGAGAGTGAAGGCATTTATAATGTTACAAAAGATGTCTATTCCACTTCACTACATTGCATCACATGACAAATAAAGAACCTTAACCTTAAACTCAGATAAATGCTATATAAATATTTTCTGAAGGATCATGAAGACTGGAGTAATGGCAGCTGAAAATTCAGCTTTTACATCACAGGAATAAATTACATTTTAAAATGTATTCAAATGGAAGACACTTATTTTAAATTGTAATAATATTTCACAATATTACTATTTCATGCAGCAACATAGCATACCAGACAACAGAGGGCAAACAATACCTTGTTCTCACTTTTACTCCATCTTCTTTTAAAGACTGATTTGAATTGTCCAGTCTGTTGAAAAAAAAAAATCTAAATTGGATTAACTCCATTAAACTTTCTTTAAAAAGTATTTTGAGGATGTAGTGACATTTTGTAAAGAAATAAAAGGAGTTGTGTTACATAGAATTAGGTACAAAAGCTAAAAGGTCATATTTGGTGCATATTAGTGAAGTGAGTGACACACACAGCAGTGAACACACACACACACACCCACACCCAGGGAGCAGTTGGGGGTTCGGTGCCTTTCTCAAGGGAACCTCAGTCGTGGTATTGAAGGTGGAAGACAGCGCTGTACATTCACTCCCCCCACCTACAATCCCTGCCATTATGAGACTCGAACCCACAACCTTGGGTTACGAGTTCGACTCTCTAACCATTAGGCCACGACTTCCCCCAGTACCTTAAAGGTACATATTAGTACCTTGGTGTATCTACTGCACCAATGACAGCTTTGTACCTTTTCTCCTGAAAGTGTAACATGGCATTACTTTGAAAAGGTGTGTACTCTACTGTAATTGTACCTTTATGCAGATGATGATGACCAGGACAAGGAGGCCGTACACAGTCAGCAGGACTAGCAATGTCAACAACAGTGCTTGAGAGACATTTAAGCCCGTCTCTAGATACAAACACATCATGATACGTGTCAATTATGAGCAGAACGGTCTGGGGTTGTGCTGAATCTTCTGCTAGTTCTTACCTGAGACTTTCAAAGTGGTTCCCTGTCCGATTGCCTGCGCCCCATTGTGAGCCACATCCAGCAGAGCCGCTGCACAGTAATAAACCCCAGAGTCTGCTTCTGACAAAGAGCTGATTTTCAGGCCCTGGTGCTCCAGTGTGTACCTCAATGAGGGGCTTTTTAAATCAAGCTGGTAGTGAGAGTTTTTCCGGAACACATACCAAGAGATTTGAGGTAGGCTCTTTGGACAGCTGGACACGGTGACGGAGCATGGGATAGAGACGGACTGTTGCTCTTTTTTTCTTATCAGCTTTGTTGGCTGTTGGACGTCTACCTTACATCCCCTGACTGTAGAAATTCGGAATATATTTTGTTTAAAAAATAAACTGCTGATATTTCATATTATTAATATTTCAAGACTTCAATTCAATTGTATAGTGCTTTTCACATTTCAAAGCAGCTTTACGGAAAATGCACATGTCTACATTACAATTTAGAGTGATCTTTTATCAGAAGTGAATGTGTCCAAGTAATGTTCATTTCACAAATGAACAGTTCAAGATAATATACAGTTATCCAATATGAATTAATTTTCATTGATTAAGTCACATACACAGATAAAAAGGTGTAGCCTGGATTTATTCTGAAGCAATTTTCACTGAGAAATTGCTAGTCAATTTTACAAATAATTGCAAAGAAATGGCAAAAACACATTGATTTAAATTTGAAATTTTGAAGACTATAATGAGCATTTTCTTGTAAAACGTATTCCAACAATCTTTGTTTAACTTACAACAAAAAACTTTTTTTTTTTACAATGTACAAGACGTTTAAATAAGTAGTATATGATAGCTTTAAAAACTCTTCCTCTAGACTAGAACAATTCAATTTCTGCTCACCTGTGCTAAAAATAAGAAATGCGATGGTGAAGAAGAAAGCAAAGTTCATGTTGATGGCACGGTTGTTGTGTGGCTCCTTTTCCTTTCATTAATGTCTCTCTGTGATTGATTTTTCAGTTTGCTAGATAGACATGGGAAAAAAGGTCTCACGCCTAACTGAGAAATAAAACCAGAAATGTGAAAAATGAGAAGTGACATAGACCCGTCCCCACAGTTCTTTCTTCCTTGTGTGAGACAGTTTGTCACCCTGAATCTACTGCTTTCAGTGACACGTGAGTAATGTGGTAAATATTTCTGCTTATGCCTGTGAAAAAGATAAAGTAAGTGGAATAATTATACAGATCTATCTATCTATCTACAGCACAGTAGGCTACACAATCATATAGAAATTTAAATTACTTATTTTTTTCTTCGCTTTACAATGTTATGTTGATTAGTAAAAAAAAAAATTAATAGTAACTATGTTTACCATAGTAATTTTAGTAAGGGAGCCTCAGTGGGCGTGGTCAGAGTCGGCTCGCGGCCGCATTGACTACACTTCCCAGCATTCATTGTGGTTTCGTTGTTGGCCACGTCACGTCCACCGGCCACGTCGCCCCTCATTCGCCATATTTGGTGGAGGAATGCTCTGGAGGAGAGCGGCATTGAGCCGGTTCACAGTTATCGCACTCACCCCGAGCTCTCTTTAACACCGCTAAAGTCAGCCAGAGAGAGAAAGACATCATGAACATCTTTAGGTTGACTGGAGATCTGTCTCATCTAGCTGCCATCATCATCCTGCTGCTCAAGATATGGAAGAGCAGGTCCTGCGCGGGTGAGCTCAACAAAATATACTTTTCTCGTATATTTAATACTTAATATGTGTGTTTGCGAACGATAGAGGAGACTTTAGACTGGGTTGAGCTGTCGGAAAAGTTTTGTGAATTTATATTCAAGCAAGAAACATGAATTGAAGTGCAGTTTGTGTAGCGTTCAAGCTAGTAACGTTAGCTTAGCTTGACTTGAAAGCTGTTGAAGGGTAGATTTGGGTTCAATTTGACAATAAAAATTGTGTTTAAATGGACGGATCTGTATGTATTTAACATGCTGTGACAGTTAATGCTTTGCATATTGATTTGAAGGCTATCAAACATCACAGGCTTGTTCTAAGTGACTGAAATAACTGAAGACTTCAGGCCTACTTACTAACTGCAGTTTAATAGTGGATATATATATATATATGAATGACTATGCAATTAATTTGACTGTTTAGAGGACAATTCGCACCTTCATATGTTGCTTTGTGAGAATCAAAAGGGAGTTTTTTCATATGCTTGATGTCATCATTTTTAATTTCTCCCTCCTTTTATTTGCCATACATTCCTAAAGTGCATTGTATTCCTTTCTTTGACGTGGCAGTGCATGTAGTTATGTGTGGACTTTGCAAGGATGGGTCATCTGGGTTGTCTAGATGCATTTACATCAGACTTTTGATTTACAGAGATATAGAGAACATAGATGCATCTCTTAAACCTTTTATGAACTCAGTATTCAGTATTGCTGTGTTCTCTTATTTATTTCTATTACAGTCTCCATATTTTGACCAGACTCTGTAGTTTAAAGTTAAAACACTTTAATAATGGAGTTGTTTCTTACAAACATGCAGCTCTTCACTTCATAAGACATTTATTGATGGACTGGAGTAGAATGGATTACTTGTGGATTATTGTGATGTTTTTATCATCTCTTTGGACTCTCATTCTGACGGCACCCATTCACTGCAGAGGATCATTGACGAGCAAGTGATGTAATGCAACATTTCTCCAAATCTGTAACAAAAATCTTTGATACCCTAAAGGGGAGTGAATTTTTTTCATTTTTTGGTTGAGCTGTTACTTTAGGAAAGGTACCTGTGTGAATAAACTATTTATCTAAAGTAATCCTTTAACATTAATGCATGCATTAGTTGCAGTTTAAGCACTGGTTTGGCTTCCGTTTTTAGAATTAGGCATGTTTTAGGATTAAAAAAAAAAAAAAATCCTCTTCCTGCTTCAATTTCTGATATCTTTTGTCTGATCCACAGTGCTGAAAGGAAAGAAGCTGAGTCTACCAGCCTAAGTGCCAAAGAACAGAGAGCTGTGTTTCCATCAGACTTATAGAGGGGCACAAGCCAATGATGCCACTGCAAGATGCCCAAGACAAAGAACGCATAACGCCAGTTCACTGATTTATTTCTCTCCGCCTGGACACCACAACCATCCCCTTACAGAAACGAGGACGTTTTTTGCAAACTTTTCTTCTGTCTTTAGCGTCTTGCAATGCTTTTTTTATTGCTATCGAAAAGAAAAAAAATTTCTATATACAAGGTGTATTGAAATATCGAACAGTGCATTGTACACATTAACAGTTAAATGCATCATTGTAAATTTGTCCATGATTGGAAATGACTCCCAGTGTCGAATAAGTTTGTGGTTCTTTCCTGACTTAAGAAGGGTAAGAAATGAAATGTGTATATTCAAGAATTCAAATTACGATATCCCTATTCCTTTTCCCCCCACATGTGGTTAAAATCGTCCTTTGCCTCAATGAACGATTTTGCCACCACTGAAAATTTTCTAAAAGAAAGTCCTTTTAATTTCCCCCCCCCCCACATTAATGCCTTATTTGTATTTCAGTTTATGTACATAACCATTTTTGTTGATGCCCCCATAGCAACGAGTCAACTGTAAATAAGAGCATTTCATATTTAATTCAGCACAATTCTCTTTGTGTGACTCGTATCATTTTTTTAGGATGTCAACATTTATCAATGATATGCGATATTACAGCAAGGTTGTTTAAATATTCAGTTATTACCTGCAAACATCAGCTTGTTGAAATGCAGTAATTTATGGTAAGACCATTAAATCTCGTGGTGTGGATACTGTCAAAGCACATTTTGGAGTGAGTTTTGTAGCATAGGAATTTTTTTTTAATGGACTGCAGCTTGTTTTCTTTAAGTTCAGCATCCCCAATGTTTTCCCCTCTCGAGTCATTCTTGTAGGGTTTACAGTTATTTTTTTAGTTTTTACATGTCTCCAATAAATATTTTAAGGGACATGATTTTGTGTTATTCCTTTGTGTTTTTTTTTTTAATCGTTTGTCTAATTTCCATTGACAATGTTACTTAATTTATTGCACTTGTTCCATGCAATCTCTCAATAATTATGGTCATAAAAACTGTATGCATAATTATGAAAGAGTGCAAAATGCTGTTCAGATGGAGCAGTATATCACATTACAGAATTTTTTCCAAAAAAAACCTGTTCAAGTTAAATGAACGACACTATAAAATACAACATTTTCCCTTTTTATATATACATTTATTTTTCACAGTATAAACCTGAACACTTCAGATCTGTGACTGTACAGCCAGAGAAAATACATCAATTAATAATTAATTCAGCTCCAACTACAAAGCACAGACAGGCCATATGATCGCTTGACCATGTACAATGAACACATCTCTTGTAGTCACCAAGCATTTACCACTGATTCTTGAGTACTGGGAAAAATATATATCAAGGTATTATTTTGGATCAACAATCTATTCGGTGTGTTTAGAGGTATTTGCCTATGTTTCGGTACATCATCTGCTTCTTTCTCACAAAATATACTTTGCCTTGCCTTCATTCAATATGAAGCAACACTGTCAGATGCAAAAATAATGTGCAAAATATTTGTTATAAGTATTTACAAATCTAGGATTCACTTCACAACTGACAGACTATTTTAGAGTGTTTAAATAACCAGATTTTGCATATCGCACAAATTGAGTGGGAAAAGTAAATAAAAAAGGTTTACAATATTTTACACATGCGGTTTAGGTAAGATTGATAATATAAAGTCATCATTTGTATATAATAAAGAGAAAATTGAATAATACATGTGAGCAGTGTGCAAAATATATAAAATATAATTGAAATGTATAATATAATATATTACATCAGTTGTCAGTTATCTGATGATCCTATGGCTTACTCCATAACATTTACCCTGTCAAAAAATTTCCTGAAGAAAAAATCTGGATCTGATTTTGAGAATTTTCTTTTTTCCCTTTTGTTAGAATGACACTGAAACTCTTCTTCATTAGTTTTGGCCATGCAGTTATACTTCTCAGCTCTGACAAGATGTTAGTTTATCTCGAATACTATCTTACAAGATTTTTCAATGAATCCCAAATGTACTATTTTTGAAGCGGATCCCAATGCCTGTTTTGTAATAATTCTCTTCGTATGTAGATTCTATATTCACAAGTGTACATTTTCAAATTGTAAACCTGTTTTTGTAGTATTTTCACAAGAGATAAAAAATGATTTGCTTACAATTTCACTGTACAAGTCTCACTTCACAAGAAAGCACTCAGAACATGTACAATTCGCATGGCCTACACATTTTCTACAATATTTAATGTTTCATTTTTATTATTCTGTATAATGCCCTCTTCTTTCTTTTTCCTTTATTATTTATTATGATTCTATTTTGAGCTATGGCAGGGGGTCTCCAAACTCGGTCCTGGAGGGCCCGGTGTCCTGCACAGTTTAGCTCCAACTTGCCTCAACACACCTGCCTGGAAGTTTCTAGTGTACCTATTTTTGATCGCGATAAAAAAAGTAAAAAAAAAAAAAAAATTCCTATGTGGATAGAATATTAACCCTATAATTCGTCTAAATCTCTAGTTATCAATTTCATTATTATCAATTATCCTTAACTGATTAATTCCAGAGTGGGAATATAAAAACACGAATAATTTTTTTTTTTTTTTTAAATAAATACAATAATGGCAGGGAAAGTCGCAGGACATGTTTTGTCTCATCATGTCTCAAGATCAATCGTTACGTTACGCCGCGTGACGCCACCGCGCGATTGTCTAGTCAACAGAGGCTCAGCTGTTGTGGGGCGACGGCGGGAAAAAAAAAAGATCTATTCCAACGGCCGGTTCCAGGGAGGGACTCTGGACTTCCGCGGGATCTGTGTTTCGGAGAATATATAACGGGAATATCGTTCTTCAGGTATAAGCTGAGACACGTTGGGTTGGCATAGCGGAGGTTTAAATCTAGGACAGTCTCTCTCGAGAGGAAGGAAAATGGAGCTGGATGACGGAGTTGTGTACCAGGACGACCCGGGGACATCGGCGGTCATGTCGGAGAGGGTCTCGGGCCTGGCCAACTCCATCTACCGCGAGTTCGAGAGACTCATCCGCAAGTACGACGAGGACGTGGTGAAGGAGCTGATGCCGCTGGTCGTGGCGGTGCTGGAGAACCTCGACACCGTGTTCGCCGAGAACCAGGAGCACGAAGTGGAGCTGGAGCTCCTGAAGGAGGACAACGAGCAGCTGATCACACAGTACGAGCGCGAGAAAGCGCTGAGGAAACACACCGAGGAGGTGAGTGGAGGAGATCTTCGAGCTGGGCATCTTTGTTTTCTTGCAGCAGCAGCACTCACGTGCGCACGAATGGCTTTGTCATGCCTTGTTTAGCCAGTGCTGCCCTTTGAGGATGAATCAGCCTTGGGCCTTACGCAAATAAAGAAATGAAATATGCATTTTTAACGTGCTGCAGTTCATTATTATGCCCTCTGATGGTCTGTCTGGTCCTTGCTGGTGGTTAGAACTTAATATACAAGCGGTTTGTTTAATAGAAATGGCGGACTAATGTTTATTGCGTGCTTGTAAATAAAGACAAGAGATTGAAAACATAAAACAAGCAAACAAACAACATGTCAGGCGTGTTTTTGTCTTGCAATGCGCGCAACAGAGGAAGATGCTTGCCTCGGTGTCGCATGGGAGAGACCGGGGCAAGTTGTCACAGTGGCAGAACTTTGGCTGTAACTTTCTTCCAGTAACGCATTAATTAATGTTAATTCGAAGTTATCTGGTCTTTAATAATGTTCTCAAAACGTTAGCGCGAAAATGTTATTTATAAGTTGTTCGTAGAACGTTTTTTTTTCCTGAAACATTTTAGTTGGATGTTCATCTAACGTTTTTTTTTTTTTTAAATGTTACCTATAAGGTAATGTACCTATAAAGTTTGCTAAATGATCAAATGAGACGTTCCCTTAACGTTTGCGTAACCAAGAAAAAAACTAACATTTTTGTAAACATGTTCAAACATATTCAGAGAACCTTCAGAAATAACGCTTTCATAACTTATAGGGAACATTAGCAAAATGTTTTGTTTGATGGGTAGCTGTAAGGTTTTGATTCAAAAGTCCAATAGTTTTTAGCAGTGATTTTGTATGTGGATTTCAAACCCCTGAAACATTTTAGTTGGATGTTCATCTAACGTTTTTAAAAAAAAAAAAATGTTACCTATAAGGTAATGTACCTATAAAGTTTGCTAAATGATCAAATGAGACGTTCCCTTAACGTTTGCGTAACCAAGAAAAAAACTAACATTTTTGTAAACATGTTCAAACATATTCAGAGAACCTTCAGAAATAACGCTTTCATAACTTATAGGGAACATTAGCAAAATGTTTTGTTTGATGGGTAGCTGTAAGGTTTTGATTCAAAAGTCCAATAGTTTTTAGCAGTGATTTTGTATGTGGATTTCAAACACCTTTTTCAAAATCCCAATATAATTTTTTGTAATTTTTTTTGTGTCGTCAAATTAGGCAGGTTTGTAAAAATGAAATTTAAAAAAATTGTACTAATCACAATATTTGTTGACCATGACCATTCTGTTTCATGACTTTTAGGCTAATAAGCCTACAATAGGGTGTTTAGTGGCAGTTTTCTTTGTGACAACTTACCCCATATAATGTGACAGCATGTTCAGTGTGAACTGTATTTTTTTCCCTGAGGAATAATGGTGGAAATAATCAATAGCCTTTTTTTTTTTTTGGTAGGCAAGACTTTATGTATGTTTAATAAAATTTAAAAAATAAACCAACCTTGATAAATAATTACTAGAGTCAAAAAGTGTCATCTAGTCCAAGTAACGTTAGGGATGTTCATTTCGGTTATTTTTCCTATCCGACAACCGACGCTCGTTAACCGATTATTAACCGACAAGATTATTTTAAATTTGAATTGAATTAAATTAGAAAGGATAAGTGTCTGAGACCTGTTAAAAGTACTAACATCTGTTTCCCGGCGATTCAAAAAGCAGAAAACAACAGGATTCACATAGTCATCATATCACATCATGCACCTGCAGCGCTTCTGCGAGCGGAGAAAAACATAATAAAGCTAGGCTATAGGCCTATATCTATAACGATAAATAGACCTATACGAGAAATATATTTTTACTTTCTTAATAAATTAAGAAAACGAAAGAAAAACTGTGCAACAAGTAGCCTAATATTCAGAGTTTCGGTTCATTTTTGTGCTGCGCGAAAGGAAACCAGACGACAGAAAGCGGCATCCTATTTTTCTTTAGGCTTATTTTACAAAAGCACAAAGATTTGTTTTTATTGTGAATGTACACAAATAAAGGCAAACATTTTACAATTCAGATTATCTTTAGGACTAAAAGGAGTAGTTTCTTCCTCTGTTAGAAGGAAAAAATTCAAGTGATTGCAGTCAGTCAGTCAAACATATGGAAAAAAACACACACTGCTCAGTTTAAATATGTATAGTAAAATCTGTGCTGTTAAGTGTTATCACCGTGAATGATGTTATGCAAACCATTTTGTTTTACGTGGATTTGGAACGCGCGAGTGAAGTATTTTGTGTGGAATGAGAGACGCAACAGTGGTTTCAGTTTCGTTTTAGCCTAAATGAATTCGTTTAGGCTTGTCGTTTAGCTATAGCTTCTTATATTTTTAATTCTTGTTCTTTTCTAAATACTGTCAATTGAAAGGCTTTATTGTGGAGTGAGGGGAACTAAAATAGCCTAGCTATGTTTACAGTGTTTATTATAATGTTTGTAAACATTTCATGTCGGCATTAGGCCTATTTCTAAATGAAATGATAAAATGCGACTTAGACGTGACTTATGTTTTTTTCCCTCTAAAAAAACTTTTTTTTTTATACGCGTAGCGTATTTCAACCATGCAGCAAACCTTTTTAAATATTTTGATAAATTACTAAAAAAATAAAATAAATTACTTTTTAAACCGTTTAACGGATTGTATTAATCGGTCAAAATTCTTCACGGTAGGTTAACGGTTAACCGGTTAAAATGAACATCCCTAAGTCCAAGTCTTCCATATATGGCAGGATTTTGCCAGGCACAGACAGATGCAACAGTCTGTCGTCATGCATGGAAACATAGTGCTTTTTTCAGAGACTTTTTTTTACATTAAAGGGGTCATATGATGCGATTTCAAGTTTTCCTTTCTCTTTGTAGTGTTACAAGCTGTTCATGAATAGATACGATCCCTAAAGTTGCAAAGACTAAAGTCTCAAAACCAAAGAGATATTCTATATCAAAGTTAAGACTCTGCCACACTCCCCTAAAACGGCTCGTTCTAACACGCCCCCACATATCTAGGTCACTATGTGGGAATATTTGCATAATGCGCCCAAATGTGCACGCAAAGAAAGGAGGCGTGGTTTCAGTAACCGCAGTTAGTGTTGAAGCAGCATGTTAATGATCTTTAAAAAAGCATCATATTTATATACCCTTTAAACCTTTGAAATTGTATTGCGTGCGTCATTAGTTTTAAGTTACGAACCTTTCATAGTTGATGTGTGTGAGTAAATTCTTTGATGTGACTCTAATCTGTTTTGGAAATCAGATTACACTGCATTGTACAGTTCTCAACATATGTAAGACCGACTTTGGACAGATTAAGGCTGCTCAGTGGCTTTATGTGTTCCTGCCACAGTGACAGTTAACTGGGATTATGAGCAATATGTCTGGCACATTCTACAACCAAAACACAAATGAGCCATGAGCTGCATTAATCCCTGTGAGTACTGATCTGGATACATCCTATTATGACAGACAGATTTCACTTCCAACAGCAGAGTGACATAAGGCTGTGGTCAATATTCAATAGTGGTGAACATTGATCTTTCACTCACGTTTCAGCTCACTGATATACTAGAGAAACTTTTAAGACTATATAGGATCTTGATCGGGTTTCAGGCATAATGCATTAAATTTTCATAAAATTGTAAAGTAACACATGATTGAACAAATATGTTGTCTCAAACCAGTGTTAATATTATTTATACAGTAATCTTGTATGTATGTTAAATTAACTTTGTATTTTCAGTTTATTTTAATTTTGCTTTAAGTTTTTGTACATTTTTTGTGCTTTTGTTATATTATGTGCTATTGTCATTTTTATTAGTTAAAAAAAATTAGTTTGAGCTATTTTAGTAATTCAGCTTGCACACATTTTATCACTTCTAATTTTCTTAATTTTTACATTTATATTTTTTAATCTAAAATGTATATTTTATTTTATTTTTCAATTTCTGAAAATTATTTTGAATAGTTTTAATTTGTTAATGATAAGTCTCAAGCTGCGAGTGTTTTATCACTTCTAATTTTCTTAATTTTTACATTTATATTTTTTAATCTAAAATGTATATTTTATTTTTCAATTTCCGAAAATTATTTTGAATAGTTTTAATTTGTTAATGATAAGTCTCAAGCTGCGAGTTTAAACTTATATATAGTGTCATCCCTTAAAGTCCGTGTAAAGTCAATATTAAAGGTGCAATAAGTGATTGTCTTTAGAAACATTTTTTTGTTATGCTGGTTGAAAGTCTCTTCACATCGTGATAGCAATCTTTAAGTTAAGTGGTCTAAATGTATTTATATATTCTGTGGAAGTAGGGCTGCACAATTAATCAAATTTCTAATCGCAATTACAATTATGGATGCCACAATTACGTAATCTTTCATAGCGGCAATTAATCGTTCACAGTCCACTTATGTTATTCTGCACGCTTAAGATGTTTTTTTTCTTTCTACATATTATCTTAAGGGTTTTTCCATAGTTTTAGTTTTAGTATAACATTATAATACCATTCGTATTTTTATAATTTAAAGAAGAAACCAATCCAATGTTTTAACCTGCCTGTGAACGTATGTATTGGCATACCTCTGCGCACCCTGTTCGCGCAGACAGGATACGTCATCAGCGCATTCACGCATGCTGTGCAGACAGAGCGAGAATGGCAGACAAACAACAACAACCCGATCTTCCTTCCCGGTATTGTAGTACATTTAAAGTTTTCTCACCGGTAAATGACACATGATGTAGTCCAGCGGTTCCCAATTCCTGGCCTTGCCCGCCTCCCCGCTCTGCATATTTTGCATGTCTCGCTTAGTTAACACACCCGATTCAGATAACCAGCTCGTTAGATGTGAGCTACGTGCATGAACTGTGTTCCGACTGATATGATCCCTACACAGTGTTCATTGCTCCTTACTCCCTGAGCAGGGGAAATCCGTTGAAGTTTACTTCACTTCGGAACATTCATTCACGGATTTGCGCTGTGCTTGTCTTCACACACAGACGAAACTTACTAGAGAAGTGTGTGCGAGGACTGTTATTGGGAACCGCTGATGTAGCCTATTGTAGTAATGTTGTCTCTGGTATTCTGGTCTGTGAGCTTATATGCGTTAAGGGGGCGTGGCTTTGGACTGAGATTGCCGGGGAGGGTGGGACGATGGCTTTCAGTGCTATCAGGCTAAAGTTAGCATTTTCTAAGATGATCTACGGCACCTTTAAATGTGTGTTCTTAGTTTATCACACCCAAGCGGCAACCTCCCGCTCTTTCTCGTGAAGCCAACAAGGAAGTGACTTAAACTATAATTCATCAACTGGCCGCTAGAGGCTGGCTGCAAAAGAGAGTCAATCCCATAGACTCCCCATGCTAAAATGCCCAACTTTACAGCAGAAAAAAACATGTTTACAGCCTGGTTAAAAAAATTATTTTGGTCTAGCTAATTTTGCCCTTCATGACAACTGTGAGGGGGTGATTTTTTTTTATAACTCGTCCGTTTAAATTGTATTAAGCCTTAAAGTTCTGCATAATTAAGGGCGTGGTCACTTAAGTCACCGGCAAGCTAGGTGGGCGTGGCTTCAGCAACCTGCTCCCGCCTCTTTGCCCATTTTCAATTATCTGGGAGTGACATGCTGCCAAGATGGCGACGGCTGCCTCCGCCCACTTTTGAGCTTCAAAAATGCTCTTTGGAAATCTACGGGTGATATCACGGACACTACGTCCATGTTTTTATACGGTCCATGACTACATCTTTTATATCGTTATCGAAGACGATATATATATATTAGTACAGTTTATTGACTTAAGATGACATGACCCCTTGTTTCACAGAATATTTAGAAAAACAGTTTGACAACAGAATTTGTATATTATCATGTTGTTGTCTTGTCTTAAACTTCCTTAACTTTATAACTCAAACTGTGTGTTTGTGAGAGCTCTGTGTTGCACTGAAAATGAATGGGAATTGAATGTGACATGAACCTTATGTTTGTTGATCTCTATGCTCGGGGGGTCCGCTGAATGAGTTTTTGCATGCCAGTGTGACGGGAATCTAAAGTGACACCGAAACAGTTCCCCTTTATCGGATACTCACACTGCACCAGGCTCTCCAGGAGACCCCTGTACTCCAGACATGAAGCATGCGTTCTGTAGGGATTTACAGGAGAGAGATTCCAATTAGGGAAAATGCGTCAAGATATTACTTCCAGGTCATGGAGTCCTTTGTAGCGACCGGGTATAAAAACTCTTGCTGGATTCACACTGTATTTTGCTTGTGAAACTTACAGTTTTGTCAATCCATGATGCACTTTTTGCTGTTTTCATACACTGCCACTCAATAGTTTGTGGTCAGTGAGAGTTTTTGAAAGAAATGTATATTTTTATTCAGCAAATATGCATTAAATTAATCAAGTGTCAGTAAAGATATTTATTTATTTATAAGATTTCTGTTTCAAATAAATGCTGTTCTTTTGAACTTTCTGTACATCAGTTGTAAGCAGCACAACTGTTTTTTTGTTTCTTGAGCAGCAAATCAGCATATCAGAATGATTTCTGAAGGATCATGTGACACTGAAGACTGGAGTAATGATGCTGAAAATTACTGTATTTTTGATCAAATAAATGTGGCATAAGCAAGTTCTTTCAAAAACAACAATCATGTTGACAAAAATATTTTAAACATTTCATTTCAGCACATTTTTGTACATTAAACAATGTTGTTAATTTGCTATCACTAAATCATGTATCTGCATTATAACAACTGCTGTACTTTTTATATATCCACATCATCGACTATTGAAAAATGCATCAGCCACTTTGGTCAACCATATATCCATATTTCACGTTAAAGATTTTGGTTACATATTTTGGAGCTAGTTTATTAAAAGAAATTCTTAGAAAACTTTTCTGCCTTATTTGTGTCAGTCCTGATAGATTTGACATTTTAATCTTGTTCCTCAGCCTTTAAAAAGGCATAAAGACTTAAAAATAAAATAAAACTGAAGATAATGTCAGACTTCACATTTATCCTTTTCCTGATCCTATTTTTGGTCTATTCTACAACCTAGTAGAAATCATAAAGTGCATTTTCTGCTTGAAGTGTTGTAGCTTTTAGTCTGTTGAGTGTGTAATCAATATGCTAGCTAACTAAAGTTAATTTTATCAGATATACGCATATAAAAAAAAGACCAAAAATATTGATGACTCACCTTGAAAAAATTAAATTACAAATATCACCTACTGTTGATGTCATGATGTAACATAACTACATTCTGGAAGGCCTGTTAGCTGTTTAAAAGTAAATGTATTATGCATTGTGTAGTGACTCAGCTCATGGGAAATATGAATAATTAACCATAACTAGTTATAATTAATTATGAATATTTTAGATCCGCTGTAGATATTTAGCTGACCTCTCAGGGTCAACTGTCTTGTCAATTCTAAGAACGTTAATTTCCTGGTTAAGGGAAATAACTTTCTTACTGTACAATTCTACAAAAGCTTGTAGCATAAATCTGCATGATTAAGTGACTCCAGTTATAAGCAAACAATGAACCACGTCAAGTGTGATACAAGTAAGGTTTTATTAACTACATAAACACTTAAACTTGTTTTTTTTTTCTTTTTCTTTGTGTTTTCTGTGAGCAGAAGTTTATTGAATTTGAAGATTCCCAAGACCAAGAGAAGAAGGACTTGCAGAACCATTTGGAAAGCCTGGCATCACATTCCCGTCAGCTGGAGCTGAAGATCAAGAACTATGCTGACCAGAGTGAGAATCACCTGCTTTATTGCCTCTTCTCATTCAATCTGACACTTCCATGATCTGACCATTTTTTTAAACCTTCATACATATGACTTCTACATAGGGCTGCACAATTAATCGAATTTCTAATCGCAATTACAATTATGGATGCCACAATTACGTAATCGTTAAAAGCGGCAATTAATCGTTCAAAGTCCACTTATGTTATTCTGTGTGCTTAAGATGTGTTTTTTTTTTCTTTCTACAGGTAATCTTAAGGGTTTTTCCACTGTTTTAATTCTAGTTTTAATATAACATTATAACATTTGAAGCTTAATGCTATAGAAAAGCAATAAAAGTTTTTCAGTTAATGTTTTCAGCTTGTTTATTTTCATCGGTTGCTTCAAACAATGGTATTTATCATTCAATGTAAATTGTGATAATCGTAATTAATAATCGCAATTACAATGTCAAGGGAATAATCGACAATTATGATTTTTGTCATAATCGTGCAGCCCTACTTTTACATGTTATATGTCCATGCATCTGCTCTAAATGTCCTGCTTCTGTTTTAGTATAATAGCTATAGTCCATAGTTTTGTACACTTTAACTGTTATGTGAAGTATTGGTTAAGTGTTCTTCACTCATGGCTCATAATAGAGTACTGTCCCATCATTCAATCTGCTCTCTCTCTTCTCAAACCATTACTGACCCTATTAATGGATCATTGATAATGAACAGTGGCCAATTTGCACAGCAAAGATTTGACAATTTCTTTCGCTTCAACATATAGCTGTTTGATACCTCATGGCTGTGAGTCATTATTGCGCAGATTGCCACTAAAGTGAAGTAGTTGGGTGTTAGCTATCTTACACTAATGTGATTTGCAAGGGCTGTTTGCTGTTCATTTGCATCAGGATTCAACAGATTAATTTGCCGTATTGTTTTCTGTCCAAATTCTATTAGTATAACCAAAGTCCCTTTAAGGCAAGTCATGTCACTCGGCGGCCATCTTTGAAATGCCTCTCTGGCATGCAAGTGCAGCTCCTATCTCTTTGAATGGGGAAACCTCAAATTCTCCAAAACTGTTCGCTAAGCTTATGATTAAATTTCATATTTGAAATCACCAATGAAATCCGACAACAACGGTATCATAAATGTTGTTTATTTTGCTCAAATAGCGTTAAAAAAAGCTTATTTTTCAGACTAGATCAGCCAGTGCACATGCGCAGTCCTAACCGCACATCTTGGAGCCTTGACTGTTTCTATAGCAACCAGGACTTCCAATGGCAGCTGCAGTGATTAGCGATTGGCTCTTTTGCTCAGAAGGTGGGGCTTCGTTCGATAGAGCGGCCCAAGAGTGACACGTCTTGGTTATTCTATAGTCTTTGGTATAACCTTTAAAGTAATAGCTCACCCAAAAATGAAAATTGAAATGAAAATTTATGAAAACGTACTTAAGCTGCAGGCCATACCAGATGTAGATAAGTTTGTTTCTTCATGGGAACAGATTTGGAGAAATGTAGCATTACATCACTTGCTCACCAATGGATGCTCTGCAGTGAATGGGTGCCGTCAGAATGAGTGTCCAATCAGCTGATAGAAACAGTCCATCAAGTCATGTCTTAAGAAGTAAAAATCAGCTAGTTTGTAATAAAAAAATTCATCATTACAACTTTAATCCGTTGATAAAGTACCAGTCCTTGGTCCATAATATTGCTTTCTGCTTCGAAAAAGTCTTCTCGCTTGAATCAGGAGAGAAATATGCATAGATCAAACACTGTTTACATGGATTGGAGTCGTGTGGAATACTTGTGGATTATTGTGATGTTGTTATCAGCTGTTTGAACTCTCATTCTGACGGCACCCATTCAACTGCAAATGATCCAATTGTGAGCAAGTGATGTAGTGTTGAATTTCTCTGACTCTGATGCAACTTGGATGCATCTTGGATGGCCTGAAGGTGAGTAAATATTTTTTAAAGAGTCATTTGCTGTGTTCATGTAACAATAGTTGAGCGTCTTTGTGCATAAAAATAAGTGAATCTCTTTAAAACAGTACAACAACCTTTATTAATGTTACTTTAAAATGCAGTAATTCTCTTTTTCAGACCACATGCACACAAACTCTCCTCTGCACATTTTAGAAAATAATTATGAATCACGTCAGAATAACCAACATAAGTTGTGACCAAATTTCATGATGCATTGCGTCTTTTCCTAAAGAATCGAAAACATAATTTGAATTGTTGTCAGAGCAAATATTTACACCCTTAGTAGTCTGGCTTTGAGTAAGGGAGCTTTGTCTGGTTTTGTATTAATGTGATTAATCGCTTCGGTCTTATTAAATGCAATGTTTTCTGTGGCCCTGAATAACATTACTCATGTTCTGTTGCTCGAAAACATCCGTAAAAACATCTAAACCAGGGTGAGTTCAGACTGAGTGTGTGCTAGAATACTTATATATACAATAGTACTTGTGGGTTATAATGATATTAATCAAGCACCAATACATGCTAATTATGGATGTCTGCTGTTTTAATCTGGCACTAATTAATTAATTCTGGCAGATTTGAAATGGATATCCGTTCTACTAAAATTCACTGTGCTGAAACTAAGTGTATAGACCGTGAATTAGCCGGTCTGATGGTGGGATGCATTGGGCAGTTCTGCTGCAGGCTTAGATTTAACCCTGGCAGCTAAAAGTGGATTTTGTTTTTGTGTCACCTCTTAAATCAAGCCTGTATAATATCCTCTGTGGATATTCTTTCTACAGAACAGCAAGTGTTTTAAAGGCCTCACTGAAAGCATCAGCTTTGCCCACTCAAACTAGTTTAAAATCTGGTTTCAGGCCAATTTAAATTGGCAAGCTGGTGCATGATTTTTCAGTGCTGTACAATGAACGGCGGGTCGTCATTGGTCATTTGGGACTTTCTAACCTGTGTTACGATGAAGACTGATATAATTAGCCTCGTTTCTCTGTCCTCATTTAGTTTTAGGCCCTTGTTCCAAGTTTGTACCTTGTGTTTACTAGACACCGCAAACTAACATTTTGCATGCAAAAAGATGACTAAATATTGCCTTTTTAAAAAAATAAAAAATAAATAAAACAGTTGATTGTAAAAAGAAACATTTTAAACACTTGTGGATGGAACTAAAGTACTGAAATCTTTTGCAAAAAGACTCTTTAATCATGCTTAATTTCTTTAATGTATTTTTACTTCTTTCTCAGTAAGTCGATTAGAGGAGCGAGAGGCTGAACTCAAGCGCGAGTATAATTCCCTTCATCTGCGGCATACAGAGGTAAGAGAGAGCAAATTCAACACCATGTAAATGACTAAGGCCATGCACACACTGCAATTTTGGGAGAGACAACCATATTATATATTAATCAAATATTGAATTTAAATGAAAGTACTTACAAAAGTTTGGGGTTAGTAAGATTTCTTTTAAATAAATTTTTACTTTTATTCAGCAAGAATGCATAAAAATGATAAAAAGGCACAGTAAAGCCATTTATAATGGTACAAATAGATTTTTATTTCAAATAAATGCTGTTCTTTTGAACATCAAAGAATCCTGAAAAAAATGTTTCATGGTTTCCTCAAAAATATGAAGCAGCACAACTGTTTTCAACATTGATAATAATAATAATAATAATAATAATAATAAATGTTTCTTGGGCAGCAAATCAGCATGTTTGAATGATTTCTGAAGGATCATGTGACACTGAAGTAATGATGCTGAAAGCTTTGCATCACAGGAATAAATTACACTTTACAATATATTCAAATACAAGGGTTATTTTAATAACATTTCACAATATTAATGTTTTTACTTTGATCAAATAAATGCAGGCTTGGTGAGCATAAAAGACGACTTTCAAAAATACAAACAAATCTTACCGACCTCAAACTTTTGAATGAATTGATAACCACATTTAGCTGTAGTATCTACCTGTAACTCTTTAAGGCCAATGAATCTGTCTATGTTTTGTTAAATTGTTCTTCAGATGATCCACAACTACATGGAACATGTGGAACGGATCCGGATACAGCAGACGGGAGGAGAGGCCTCTGACACAGCAACAATTGGCCGAGTTCGGTAAAATGAACATAATCCTCTAATCTGTGCTAAAAAGAAACAGACACCATCATGTAGTTGTTTTAAATAGTACTTTTGCATGATTGTTTATAGAAAATTAAGTAACATTAGAAAAAATGTTGATTACACACATTAATATTAATACATGATGCAGGTTAGTTTGTATCATGATTTTTGATCTTCTTCCTCTCATTAAACAGGAAAGAGCGGCCCCTGTCTCTGGGAATCTTCCCCATGTCCGGCGGTGGCACTTCACTGACACCTGACATCCAGGGCAGAGCCGAGACTCCTGGGATGGAGGGCTGGAGATTCAATAACCTCAGTCATCAGTGCTCTAACGCTAGCCTCAAGGTACAATAACATCACAGCATCTTCTACTGAGGGGATTATACAGCGCTAAGACAAATGTCCAGGGAATTTACACCAGGTCATGAGAAGAAAAGAATTGCTATAATAGATAAACGGCATAAAAGAACTCTGGGAAGAGATGATTGTAGATACACATTTGATGTCTTTGTTTTGTGCGCATATCCTCTGAAACAAACAAGATCTGTTTTTGTAAAGATACATGTTTGCTGGTGGATAGGGAAGAAAATATGAGCAGTGGTTGGTTGACAGATGTTGCCATGGAAACGTTAGGCAGTGATGACGCATTTTCAAGCATCCTGCAACATCGGCAATGACCTATTTTACCAAATTTACTACCAAAATACAGGTTTAAATAAGATTTTAGGGTTTGCGATGCAGTTAAATGACTACAGGGTTAAAGTTACTGTATTAAAGGGGTCATATAATGCGATTTCAAGTTTTCCTTTCTCTTTGGAGTGTTACAAGCTGTTCGTGAATAGATAAGATCCCTAAAGTTGCAAAGGCTAAAGTCTCAAACCCAAAGAGATATTCTTTATAAAAGTTAAGACTTGTCCACGCCCTGCTAAAACGCCTCATTTAAACACGCCCCCACATGTCTACATCACTGTGTGGGAAGATTTGCATAACACCGCCCAAATGTTCATGCAAAGAAAGAAGGCGTAACTTTGCTTCTCGCTGTAGTATTATTGCTGCTGCCACCATGTCGTAGAGACGCTGTGTGTTTCATTGTTTCCTCCAAAAGAGGACACAACTAGACATCAGTGGTTAAGTTGTATTTACAACACTGTTCCAGAACAGTTCAACCCAAATATTCAGATGTGTGCAACGCATTTTACGTAGGATGAGGAGCCTACAATGCCGGTGTTTCGGTGAATTCAGTTCCACTGTTTCCCCTTCGCCCGCACATGCTGACCACAGTCTATGATGCTGACAAATAATGCTGACTCACAGCCTGTAAGTACGTTTTCATATTTAAAGGATTTGCCGCTGATGATTCAAACGCAAGTTTTGAGCAGTGTAGAGTAGCGCTTGTTGTTTGTCGTTTCTCCGATCACAAATGCAGACATGGTTTTATGTTTACACGGCGTGATGCAGTGCAACGCGTAAAAAGACAGTGTAAGTCATTATAATCAGTAATTGTGTCCCCACTGGATGCAACAAATGCCTCTTTTGTAATGGGTTTACTGGTTTTGTCTCACGCCGGGACACGACATCACTTTTCAGAACGATGAGCTTTGTAAAAATCTACGCGTTTCAGAAAGGCGGGGCGTAGAGGAGAAACAATAATGTACAGTATGTGGAAAATAATGTGTTTTTTGAACCTTAAACCGCATAAACACATTTCATTACACTAAATACACAAAATAATGTTATTTTTTAGCAGCATCATATGACCCCTTTAACATCATTTATTTGACCTATACTTTAGGATGGGCTGTTATAAGCTTGTTGTGAGGATGTTTAGATAACATGTGTAATATGCAGTTATTCTGAAAATATTTTGCGGTTCATTTGGAAAAATTTTTTTTTTTTGAACTGGGTTCAATACTTCCTGATGTTCAATTTAAGAACATCAAATGGACCCTTTTCACATTTCCAGGGTTCTCAGAACTGGAAGTCCTTCTATAGTGGTGAAGAAACTACAGCAAATATAATTTTTGTTGTCCCATTTGATAGTGTTTCTCTGACTTTCCAAAAGAGGAAAAACATAGACCTATTGATTACAATAGTTGGAAGAGAGAAGAAGGTCAAATTTGCTGTCACTTCCTCAGCCATTGCATTAGAAATGCAGCAGCATTAACTAGTTTTCTGAAATGTAATGCCAATGTAACAAAGTATAGTGTTATAAACGAACTTTACATTTTTTAATAAACAAGTAAAAATATACAAAACTTCACAATGTGGAAGTGCGTCATGTGAAAAGGGTCCATTATACAGAACATTCACTCAATTTATATTAAAGCCTTTTTTCTTTACCTGAACTGATTTGATGCTTCGACATCCACGTTCACCTGCATGAAACATGGCAACATTAAGAATCTGAAGCTCTCTTCTATGGATCGCTACTTAAATGTTCTCATCCATAATAATGTTATGTTAGAGTTGTGTTTTCCCACCCACCAATGCTAGATCACAGCACAAACACATGTGAGCGCTAATGTGTTTTGTGTTTCAAACAAAAATAAGATGCCACGTCCCAATTTTCTTGTCCAAGCAGTTGGAGGCGGAGGACACTCCAAAGAAATGGGGTGGTAAGGATGTTCTGGAAGCTTGGGCCTCGCTGGCAAACGACTGCAAGGTAGCAAGGCTCTGTGGCAGCAGACAGTGTGTAGTGCAAATCACCGTTGTCCTCTAATAGTTGAATGTTTTTTTTAGTTTTTTTTTTACAGAAGGTTGTTTGGTGTCTTAACTGCATGCAACTACGGAGATGTAGAATGTCCAGATTAGTAATAAATGCTAATTAAAAAGAGCATGTTAACATGGAGTAATGCACAATTATTTTAGTAATTTAGGATATAGTTGCATAAAGGCAGACAGTGTGTAGTGCAAATCACCGTTGTCCTCTAATAGTTGAATGTTTTTTTTAGTTTTTTTTTACAGAAGGTTGTTTGGTGTCTTAACTGCATGCAACTACGGAGATGTAGAATGTCCAGATTAGTAATAAATGCTAATTAAAAAGAGCATGTTAACATGGAGTAATGCACAATTATTTTAGTAATTTAGGATATAGTTGCATAAAGCTAATGCATGGTGTTAATTTAGCTTTCACCGCATGTCATTTCAGTTTCACGCTGTCTTAGATTTCTTTCTTCATTTGCACATTTCTAACATTGTGTTATCAAAATGGTTGCTGACAGTGTCACTTCTTTAGTTGTAACACTTATTGGGGTTATAATTTAGTTTTAACCATTGTTGGGGAATGTTACTTATAAAGGAAGTGTTACCCTATTTCTTTACTCCTAATAAAAGTAACTGTTACATTTTTATAGTGGGAAAGTAATGTTAGTTTTGCATTATTTTGGATAAAGTGTGTGAAAGATATAGGTTAATAAAGGCTCAGTTTTAGTAGGTTAATATTTCTCTACAGTATAAATACCCCCAACACTTGGCTTTAACAGTTTTTCCTTCTTTTCTTTAAATTACTGCATTGGGTTGCATTTACAGCAGTGTTTTTAACTTATTTCATCAGCGTAAATGATATTTGCGTCGTTGTTTTGGGGTGTGTTGTGTAAATCTCTGTGTGTTGCATTAGTTTTTTGTAGAGATTGACTGATAATGGGTTTGGAATGGATGATATATTTCTTCTCTCCTGAATTGGCATGGTATTAATCGTGTATATATATCACTTTATTTAATATAGTGTTTGGATAAAATTATAAACTTATACATTTTTAAATGTGTATCCTAATAATCAGACAGCAAAGTTACAAAACAACTTTGCATTAATGTAATGGCATAACATGCATTTTTTTATTATTGTGTTGAAAAGCAGAAATTTAAGCTTTAAAATATTATTAGTAATATTGTAGTATTTACAATATTTCTGCATTTTAATTACAGGACACTTGGGAAAAAAAATAAAAATTCTGTATCAGTCCATCTCAATTTTTTGCCGTTCTAATCGCTGTTCTCTGATGTTTTGTTGTTGTTTTTGTATCATGTAAACTTACAGTTGCTTCAGTGAGTCTTGAACTAACTAGTTGTCTAGTTATTATTTGACACCAGTTTTTCAAAAACATTTGATGTCTACAGCAATGCCAGCATATTATCCATTATATATTTCGTTGTGTCTGTCCTGTGTGTGTTTGTGTGCCCACTGGTCTCACATCAGTTTGTCAAATGTTCGGGGGTTTAAGTGAATATCCCAACCCCTCTGTGTTTTCATGTTGCTTTCTCTCCTCTGTCACTGAGCTGTGATCTCTGACCTTCAGGTAATGAGCATTGTGTTTTGAATGATTTCAGGATGAGCTGTCTGACCTCAGCCAGGGAGGCTCAAAGTCTGTCACTCCCATGTCCACCACGGCCTCAGATTTGGCCCTGGACTCGCACAGAGAGGATGGAGACGGATTCTGGAAGAACACAGAGGTTCAGGCTGTTCCAGGGATCAGGAGCGTCTCTGCGGGTTAGACACTCTTTTACTGTGGATGGAATGCTTTACAGTTTTATTGTAAAATTGCACAATATTACTCAAATAGCGCTTTATTTAGTGGTCTACTCCCATTCAGAAGTTTGGGGTCGGTAAGATTGTTCTTATGCTCGGTGAGGCTACATTTATCAAAAATACAGTAAAACAGTAATATTGTGAAATATTATTACAATTTAAAATCACTTTTCTATTTGATTTTAAGAAGTAATTTATTCCTGTGATGTTAAAGTTGAATGTTCAGCATCATTACTCCAGTCTTCAGTGTCACATGATCCTTCAGAAATCAGTCTAATATGCTGATTTGCTGCTCAAACATTTATTATCAATGTTGAAAACTGTTGTGCTGCTTAATTTTTTTTTGTGGAAACCAAGATCCTTTTTTTCAGGATTCTTTGATTAGAAAGTTCAAACGAACAGCATTTACATAGAAATCTTTTATAATAATTTTGAAATCTTTACCGGTCACCTTCAAACACCTAATGCCTCTCTGCTGAATAAAATATTAATTTCTTAAAAGAAATGTACTGACCCCAAACATTTAAAAGGTAGTGTATGTAAGTCATTGCAATATAATGCAAAAATGCCTCTAAAATGGCATGCTAAGCTGTAGCAAACCATGTATTGTTTCAATGGGACTACTACCCATTATGCATTTTGACTGTGACTACCTTGTCGTCAAAGTGTATGAGTGGAAAAGACCAATTTCACCCACTTGTACGTATTGCAGATCACATTTTAAATTATGATAAATATGCAATTGTCCATTTTGATTATTCAGGTCTGGCCGATAATGAGGAGAAGTCAGATGTTCAGGCCATTATTGAGTCCACACCAGAGCTGGACATGGACCTCGGATATAAAGGTTCAAGGTAACCAGTGTGCCATAAATCTTTGTGTCTAAAATGTTTGAATGTGTCTATGATGCCCAGAAATACTGTTTAGGTTTAATAGGATTTTTTTTAAACTGAACTGAGTAGCTACAGTTTTACTCTCTCATATTAAAGGGGTCATATGATGTTGCTAAAAAGAACATTATTTTGTGTATTTGGTGTAATGAAATGGGTTTATGCGGTTTAAGGTTCAAAAAAGGTCTGAAAAGTGAGGTATGCTCTGATTGGCCAGCTATCCAGTGCGTTGTGATTGGCTGAATACCTCAAGCATGTGACGGAAATGTTACGCCCCTTACCATACTGTGATGGCGCGTCCCGGCCGGAGCGAAGAGACAAAACATTAAAACCCATTATAAACGAGGCATTTGTTGCATCCAGTGGGGACATAATTACGGATTATAATGATTTATACTCACACCAGAGCTGGACATGGACCTCGGATATAAAGGTTCAAGGTAACCAGTGTGCCATAAATCTTTGTCTAAAATGTTTGAATGTGTCTATGATGCCCAGAAATACTGTTTAGGTTTAATAGGATTTTTTTTTAACTGAACTGAGTAGCTACAGTTTTACTCTCTCATATTAAAGGGGTCATATGATGTTGCTAAAAAGAACATTATTTTGTGTATTTGGTGTAATGAAATATTATTTATTACTATTATTATTATTATATCTTGGTGCATAAAGATTATGCACCAAGAGCTTGTAACACTCCGAAGAGAAAGGAAAAATTTAAATCGCATCATATGACTCCCTTAAAGGGTCAGATCCTAAATCCAGTGCTGGTGTATAACTGAATAATGTAACCTGCTTGTTGCTGATGTGTTGAAGTACCCCGACCCGAGGGATTGAGAACATGGTGTTCGACCGAAATACAGAGTCTCTCTTTGAAGAAGTGTCGTCAGCAGGCACAGGTTTGATTGGAGACGTGGATGAAGGAGCAGATCTGTTGGGTATGTTTGTTGCTGTTCATTTTCAGATATTATGAAGGGAAAAACATATTACACAAACCTAAAACAGTTTTACTTGAGCATGATTTTTATTAACATCAAAGGAATAGTTCACCCAAAAATTTTCTGAGAATTTACTCACCCTCAGGTCATCCAAGATGTAGATGAGTTTGTTTCCTCATCAGAGCAGATTTGGAGAAATGTAGCATCACTTGCTCACCAATGGATCCTCTGCATTGAATGGGTGCCGTCAGAATGAGAGTCCAAACAGCTGATAAAAACATCACAATAATCCACAAGTAATCCACATGACTCGAGTCCATCAATTAACATCTTGTGAAGTGAAAAGCTGCATGTTTCTAAGAAACAAATTCATCATTAAGACATTTTTAATTTCAAACTGTTTTTTGCGGATAGAGTCCTCTATCTGTAATTTCTTTCTCCAGTAAAAAAGTAATCTTGTCTGAATCGGGAGAGAAATATGCACAGATCAAGCACCGTTTACAAGTGAAAATGGTCCAACACAGTTCCAAACAAATATGTCAGTGGATATTGATCGTTATTAAGGATTGTTTTTTTTCTGGCCAGAAGCAATGGTTTAAAGTTAAAAACACCTTAATGATGGATTTGTTTCTTACGAACATGCAGCTTTTCACTTCACAAGATGTTCATTGATGGACTGGAGTGGTGTGGATTATTGTGATGTTTTTATCAGCTGTTTGGACTCATTCTGACGGCACCCATTCACTGCTGAGGATCCATTGGTGAGCAAGTGATGTAACGATACATTCCTCCAAATCTTTCCTGATGAAGAAACAAACTCATCTTCATCTTGGATGACCTGAGGGTGAGCACATTTTCAGCAAATTTTAATTTTCATGTGCCATTTGCCATCATAATGAGATGAGCTCTGTGATGGTGGCACAGTCCCATGATGCTCTGTTTTGCATGTTGAACTGACCCAGATTTCTCTCTCCATGCCCTCTTATCCTGATCTTCCCTCTAACTGCAGTGGAGTACTCCGGTGTGTATGACATCCTTGCTTCTTTCTGTCAGTGAATCTTTGCTTGTGATTCAGTTAGCATCATTTTTGTATCTCAATCTTTCATCTGTTCCTCACACTTCTCCATACTTTCCTCTTTAACTGTATCATACAGTAGCAAATAATTCTAACCTTATGGCAGCAACATGACATGAACTTTTTCCACTACTATGTAGCATGATGTATCGCAGAATGATAGTGTTAAGGCCCGTTCACACCAAAGACAATAACCATAAAGATAACAATAAAGATATAGTTCTAAAAATCATTCTCAATATTAAAAAGAATAGCAGAGTGCACACCGCAGCTATAACGATAAAGGTACAGAGAAACTATATAATTGGAATCACTTTCAGAACAATTTTTTTTCAGCTGTAGTTAAGAAATATAACATTATCTAAAGTTTAAACGCACTTCAAAGTAATAATTTCATTGCTTTAATACTGTCCGATTTCTTTTATATATAAAGATTACAGTAAAAACAGTAATATTGTTAAATGTTATTGCAATTTATAGTAACTGTTTTCTGTTTTAGTAAGTTTTAAAATGCAGTTTATTCCTTTAAATTAATTTAATTGTGATACTTTTTTTCAGGATTCTTTGTTGAATATAAAGTTCAAAAGAACATAATTTATTTGAAATGGAAATCTTCTGTAACATGATAAATGTCTTCACTGTCACTTAAACGTGTCCATGCTAAGTAAAAGTAATTTATAAAAGTAGTAGTTTTTTTTTACAAAAAAATAAATAAATTGATCAGTTGCTGTGACGAACATGTTCCAACAAGATAATATAATGAAACAATGTGCATTACATGTTTTAAATATTCAATCTTTCAATTCAGTCACAAAGGCATTGTCACTTAGAAATAATAATATTGAGTGTCCCCAAAATCGTTTTTATAGCTCAAAAATAATTTTTATACCATACCCCAAAATTACTTTTGTACCTCAGTTTTTATTTAATCTTTTTCACAAATTGAAGCCTGGTTTCTCCTCCTACACTCATTGTTAGTAGCCAGCTTGTAGTTCACATTAGCCATAATATTAAGCAAACTTAAGCCTATAAACCTAGTTATATCTAATCTGAATGTGGTTGATCTGTCAGTGGTCTCTCTCCACTCTTTCCAGCATCTCTTGGTTTTTCTGTGACCTGTTAACTCTCACCTCACAGCTGTCCATTCCTGTTTCACTCTTCATGTGTCTGTCTCTCTGTCGAACACACGCAGTGCATGCGCTTTCACACCCGAGTCTGTCCGGTAAGACCATTCATACGGCCTGTCTAACCTGAAAACACAGGGCACGTAAAACTCATCTCCAAAGTTTTGAATCTTTAAATAGAGTTTTTATTATCATCACATTATTGCTTTGTCATCAGTTTGCCTCAGTTGTAGTGCTATTAGAGTTTTTTGTGATGTATTCTGCAGGCATGGGTCGTGAGGTGGAGAATCTCATTCAGGAAAATGTGCAGTTGCTTGAGACAAAGTGAGTAATATTGTATCTTTTTACAGTCTATTTACTGTTGTATGTTGCTTTGTTGTTGACACCGCATTGTTTGTGTGCGCAGAAATGCATTGAACGTGGTGAAGAACGATCTGATCGCTCGTGTGGATGAGCTCTCCTGTGAGAAGGAGGTTCTTCAGGGGGAGCTGGATGCGGTTTTGCAGGCCAAAGCCAAACTAGAGGAGAAAAACAAGGAGCTGGAGGAGGAACTCAAAAAGTGAGTCCTTGTTTCGACCAAATAATACAAAAACACCTGAGGGATGCATTCATATGCAGTTGTTCCGGCTCTAGTTATCATGCCTTAGTAGCTGTATTTGAAAATAAATCAAACATGACGTATTCAGGTTAATAGCCACAGGTGGTTTATCACATTAATGTGCGTCTTTTTTCATGGGAAGCTATTGCTATTTGGACTGTGTAATTAAATGTGTTACTAGATTGTACAGTTGCACTGAAAATGAGGGACTCATAAGAATATTTCATAACACAGAGTGAAAGCAGAGGCAGAGGAGGCCAAACAGAACAATAATAAAGAAAAAGATGAGGTAAGTATTAATATTTAAGTATCACAATAAATATAAGAGTCAGTGAGATTAAAACTATATAAAGTTATTAATTTTATATACATGTAACGTTTATTATTATTTATTAGCTCTAAAAAGGGGAATATTTATGACGAATTATAACTGGTTATGATTCATAATAAATATTTAGATTATATCTTCGAATTAACTGTAGCAGAATCAATATTACAATTATTTGATCTGTCCGTCCACCGAGCAGACAATATAATCATTTATCAATTCAAGGAATATTTATTTTCTGGCCACGGAACAATAAACTGTCCTTCTTTGTACAGTGCTAGCAGTAATTCTTAGCCAAATGTAGCAAAGGTTCAAACATTCATTGACTTGGAACTGTGAACAGTAAACAGAGACAATCCGTTGTGAATATAAGGGATTTAATAAAATGAAACTATATCTAACATATAACTAACTAAAACATATATACACAGAATGAAACAAAGTAAGGAAAAGAGAGAGAATAGGAAAGAATGGCAGTATTTCACATCACTTAACCACAACCTCTGAAAAATCATCAAAGAATCCAATAATCACCTTAAAAGGGACTGAAATTTAAACACGCATCTAAATAATTTGAAGCGGTTACTTGCATTGGTTTCGATCGCTGAAGAAGAGTCCGGATGCGGTAGATAACGGAGCTCTTTTGATGAGTTCGTGAGGAGTCAGCTGGAAGTTTTTACTTCTGGTTCCTCTGAAGAAGAAGTCCACAGCGACTAACGTTACTTGAAAGTAAAAACTGCCGGAAAATAAAACTCAAGAGGAAGGTCTTGAGAGTCCTGAAAGGTGTTGTCTCAAACGAAGAAGAAGTTTTCTGAGCACAAGTTATTTTGGGCTAATCGTTTTTGAGAGTTCCTATTCTGTGTGTTCTGACCAATGAGAGACATGGATTTTGAGCGGGAGAATCGTCTTTGTCTCTTGTTTTATGGCTCATTTGCATGCTTTATGGCCGGTCTGGAACATCCGTAGTTTTAACCCAAAATATCGTGCGAGTCATATGATGCGTTTCACAATCACATACTATACGTCATTGTCCGAGAAATGAAGAACGGGTGACATTGATACCAAGAAACAATAATCTGGAATAGATTAAACCAAAGATACACACATACACCTGAATATAAGTGTTTTATGGCTTTAACTAATACAAATAACGAGTGGTAACTCATCTAATCTAACAAGGGAATGTACACACCACATGCATATACCAGATACAATTATAACTGATTAATTATAGTCTAAAATAAAGAAATGTCTGTATGTGTGTGTGTGTGTTAGTTTGGGTGTGTGTGTGTGTGTGTATGTTTTCTTATAGTTATTATAAATTGCAATAACATTTAACAATATTACTGTTTTTACTGTAATCTTTATATATAAAAGAAATCGGACAGTATTAAAGCAATGAAATTATTACTATTATTTATTACTATTATTATTATTATATCTTGGTGCATAAAGATTATGCACCAAGAGCTTGTAACACTCCGAAGAGAAAGGAAAAATTTAAATCGCATCATATGACCCCCTTAAAGGGTCAGATCCTAAATCCAGTGCTGGTGTATAACTGAATAATGTAACCTGCTTGTTGCTGATGTGTTGAAGCACCCCGACCCGAGGGATTGAGAACATGGTGTTCGACCGAAATACAGAGTCTCTCTTTGAAGAAGTGTCGTCAGCAGGCACAGGTTTGATTGGAGACGTGGATGAAGGAGCAGATCTGTTGGGTATGTTTGTTGCTGTTCATTTTCAGATATTATGAAGGGAAAAACATATTACACAAACCTAAAACAGTTTTACTTGAGCATGATTTTTATTAACATCAAAGGAATAGTTCACCCAAAAATTTTCTGAGAATTTACTCACCCTCAGGTCATCCAAGATGTAGATGAGTTTGTTTCCTCATCAGAGCAGATTTGGAGAAATGTAGCATCACTTGCTCACCAATGGATCCTCTGCATTGAATGGGTGCCGTCAGAATGAGAGTCCAAACAGCTGATAAAAACATCACAATAATCCACAAGTAATCCACATGACTCGAGTCCATCAATTAACATCTTGTGAAGTGAAAAGCTGCATGTTTCTAAGAAACAAATTCATCATTAAGACATTTTTAATTTCAAACTGTTTTTTGCGGATAGAGTCCTCTATCTGTAATTTCTTTCTCCAGTAAAAAAGTAATCTTGTCTGAATCGGGAGAGAAATATGCACAGATCAAGCACCGTTTACAAGTGAAAATGGTCCAACACAGTTCCAAACAAATATGTCAGTGGATATTGATCGTTATTAAGGATTGTTTTTTTTCTGGCCAGAAGCAATGGTTTAAAGTTAAAAACACCTTAATGATGGATTTGTTTCTTACGAACATGCAGCTTTTCACTTCACAAGATGTTCATTGATGGACTGGAGTGGTGTGGATTATTGTGATGTTTTTATCAGCTGTTTGGACTCATTCTGACGGCACCCATTCACTGCTGAGGATCCATTGGTGAGCAAGTGATGTAACGATACATTCCTCCAAATCTTTCCTGATGAAGAAACAAACTCATCTTCATCTTGGATGACCTGAGGGTGAGCACATTTTCAGCAAATTTTAATTTTCATGTGCCATTTGCCATCATAATGAGATGAGCTCTGTGATGGTGGCACAGTCCCATGATGCTCTGTTTTGCATGTTGAACTGACCCAGATTTCTCTCTCCATGCCCTCTTATCCTGATCTTCCCTCTAACTGCAGTGGAGTACTCCGGTGTGTATGACATCCTTGCTTCTTTCTGTCAGTGAATCTTTGCTTGTGATTCAGTTAGCATCATTTTTGTATCTCAATCTTTCATCTGTTCCTCACACTTCTCCATACTTTCCTCTTTAACTGTATCATACAGTAGCAAATAATTCTAACCTTATGGCAGCAACATGACATGAACTTTTTCCACTACTATGTAGCATGATGTATCGCAGAATGATAGTGTTAAGGCCCGTTCACACCAAAGACAATAACCATAAAGATAACAATAAAGATATAGTTCTAAAAATCATTCTCAATATTAAAAAGAATAGCAGAGTGCACACCGCAGCTATAACGATAAAGGTACAGAGAAACTATATAATTGGAATCACTTTCAGAACAATTTTTTTTCAGCTGTAGTTAAGAAATATAACATTATCTAAAGTTTAAACGCACTTCAAAGTAATAATTTCATTGCTTTAATACTGTCCGATTTCTTTTATATATAAAGATTACAGTAAAAACAGTAATATTGTTAAATGTTATTGCAATTTATAGTAACTGTTTTCTGTTTTAGTAAGTTTTAAAATGCAGTTTATTCCTTTAAATTAATTTAATTGTGATACTTTTTTTCAGGATTCTTTGTTGAATATAAAGTTCAAAAGAACATAATTTATTTGAAATGGAAATCTTCTGTAACATGATAAATGTCTTCACTGTCACTTAAACGTGTCCATGCTAAGTAAAAGTAATTTATAAAAGTAGTAGTTTTTTTTTACAAAAAAATAAATAAATTGATCAGTTGCTGTGACGAACATGTTCCAACAAGATAATTTAATGAAACAATGTGCATTACATGTTTTAAATATTCAATCTTTCAATTCAGTCACAAAGGCATTGTCACTTAGAAATAATAATATTGAGTGTCCCCAAAATCGTTTTTATAGCTCAAAAATAATTTTTATACCATACCCCAAAATTACTTTTGTACCTCAGTTTTTATTTAATCTTTTTCACAAATTGAAGCCTGGTTTCTCCTCCTACACTCATTGTTAGTAGCCAGCTTGTAGTTCACATTAGCCATAATATTAAGCAAACTTAAGCCTATAAACCTAGTTATATCTAATCTGAATGTGGTTGATCTGTCAGTGGTCTCTCTCCACTCTTTCCAGCATCTCTTGGTTTTTCTGTGACCTGTTAACTCTCACCTCACAGCTGTCCATTCCTGTTTCACTCTTCATGTGTCTGTCTCTCTGTCGAACACACGCAGTGCATGCGCTTTCACACCCGAGTCTGTCCGGTAAGATCATTCATGTGGCCTGTCCAACTTTTATCTGTCTTAACCTGAAAACACAGGGCATTAAAAACTCATCCAACGTTTTGAATGTTTAAACAATGTTTTTATGATCACATTTTTGCTTTTGTCATCAGTTTGCCTTGGCTGTACTGTAATTAGAGCATTTTGTGTTGTATTCTGCAGGCATGGGTCGTGAGGTGGAGAATCTCATTCAGGAAAATGTGCAGTTGCTTGAGACAAAGTGAGTAATATTGTAGCTTTTTACAGTCTATTTACTGTTGTATGTTGCTTTGTTGTTGACACCGCATTGTTTGTGTGCGCAGAAATGCATTGAACGTGGTGAAGAACGATCTGATCGCTCGTGTGGACGAGCTCTCCTGTGAGAAGGAGGTTCTTCAGGGGGAGCTGGATGCGGTTTTGCAGGCCAAAGCCAAACTAGAGGAGAAAAACAAGGAGCTGGAGGAGGAACTCAAAAAGTGAGTCATTGTTTCAACCAAATAATACAAAAACGCCAAAGGGCTGCATTCATATGCAGTTGTTCAGGATCTAGTTATCATGTGGTAGTAGCCGAATTTTAGAATAAATCAAACATGACATATTCAGGTTAGTAGCCACAGGTGGTTTAGGTAACACCTAGGTAAAGGCCACCTTAATGTGCATCTTTTTCATGAGAAGCTATTGCTGCATGGACTGTGTAATTAAATGTGTAACTAGACTGTACAATTGCACTGAAAATGGGGGACTCATAAGAATATTTCATAACACAGAGTGAAAGCAGAGGCAGAGGAGGCCAAACAGAACAATAATAAAGAAAAAGATGAGGTAAGTATTAATATTTAAGTATCACAATAAATATAAGAGTCAGTGAGATTAAAACTATATAAAGTTATTAATTTTATATACATGTAACGTTTATTATTATTTATTAGCTCTAAAAAGGGGAATATTTATGACGAATTATAACTGGTTATGATTCATAATAAATATTTAGATTATATCTTCGAATTAACTGTAGCAGAATCAATATTACAATTATTTGATCTGTCCGTCCACCGAGCAGACAATATAATCATTTATCAATTCAAGGAATATTTATTTTCTGGCCACGGAACAATAAACTGTCCTTCTTTGTACAGTGCTAGCAGTAATTCTTAGCCAAATGTAGCAAAGGTTCAAACATTCATTGACTTGGAACTGTGAACAGTAAACAGAGACAATTCGTTGTGAATATAAGAGATTTAATAAAATGAAACTATATCTAACATATAACTACAGCAAGGATGCCTTAAATTGATCAGAAATGAAAGTGCTTTAAATAATGTTGCAAAAGATTTCGGTTTCAAATAAATGCTGTTCGTTCAAGTTTTCTATTCGTCAAAGAATCCTGAAAAAATATATATCAGGTTTCCACATTTATAATAATCAGCACAACTGTTTTTAACATTGATAATAATAATAATAAATGTTTCGTGAGGACCACATCAGCATATCAGAATGATTTCTGATGGATCATGTGACACTGAAGAGTCTGGAGTAATGATGTTGGAAATTCAGCTTTGATCACAGGAATAAATTATATTTTACAATATATTCAAATAGAAAACAGTTATTTTAAATTGTAATAATAGTTCACACCTAGGGTTGCAAAAAAGTGGAATATTTCCAGTAAATTTAGGAAACATTCCAGAAATTTTGTAAACTTTCCAGGATTTTTTGGAATATTCCAGGGATTTTTGGAAAGTTTCTGGAAATTTACTGGATATTTTCCACCCCTTTGCAACCTTAGTTCACAGTATTATTGATTTTACTGTAGAGACTTCTTTCAAAAACATGAACTTTTAAGCAGTACTGCATATTTCAGTTCTTCTGAAGCCATACGGTAGCTTTGTGTGAAGCCGTTTGCCACAGAAAATGTTGCCCTTACTCTCCAATACATATTCAAAATACATTCTTAGGTGAACTGTTCATTTCCTAGTTCACCATATTACATGATTTCTTTTAAAACAACATGCAACGATTAATACATGTTAAAATAATAATTGTTAGGCCCAAATGGTGTATGTAACTTCGTCTCCCCTTCTGTTGGGTTTCTGCAGAGCGATGTGCCCACAGCTCAGAGGAGGAGGTTCACACGGGTGGAGATGGCTCGAGTCCTGATGGAGCGAAACCAGTACAAGGAGAGACTGATGGAGCTGCAGGAGGCCGTCAGGTGGACGGAAATGATCCGGTAAACAAAGGATATCTCTAATTTGCTCTACAGTCCAAAATGGATGTTATGAGCATGTTGTTATACATACAGGTGCATCTCAATAAATTAGAATGTCGTGGAAAAGTTAATTTATTTCAGTAATTCAACTCAAATTGTGAAACTTGTGTATAAAATAAATTCAATGCACACAGACTGAAGTAGTTTAAGTCTTTGGTTCTTTTAATTGTGATGATTTTGGCTCACATTTAACAAAAACCCACCAATTCACTATCTCAACAAATTAGAATATGGTGACATGCTTATTGAGTACATGTACATACTGAACATAATGAACATACTTTTCAGAAGGCCAACAATTCACAAAAAAAAATTTTTTTATTGGTCTTATGAAGTATTCTAATTCTTTGAGAATTGTTGGGTTTTTGTTAAATGTGAGCCAAAATAATCACAATTAAAAGAACCAAAGACTTAAACTACTTCACTCTGTGTGCATTGAATTGATTTAATACACGAGTTTCACAATTTGAGTTGAATTACTGAAATAAATGAACTTTTCCATGACATTCTAATTTATTGAGATGCACCTGTAATATTATGAAAACGCGGTCGATAACTCTGGTGTAATTTGAACGGGAGCGGGTGGTCTAACAATATCCCGTTCCCGACGTCTTTTCAGAACAACATATCTGTCCTTTATTCTTATTGACCACCGGTACAGCCTGCACTCAGGACTGTTATGCGCTTGAACCAGCGCTTTCTGAGTCACGCATTTTATTTGCGAGGTCTGTGCGCAGCTTGTGAATAACGATGCTCAGAGCAGGCTGTAGCCTACCGGTGGTAAATACGGTCCTCAGACAGAACAGGCAGGTTGTCGATGAGTGACAGAGCGGACAGGGGCGGATCTAGTAAATAATTTTTAGAGTGGCAAAGGGGTGGCTTGGGATCTATGAGGGGTGGCAACACCGAAGCAAGCCCCCATGCATAGTTTTTGGGGGTTTATGGTCTGACATACACAGTTGTGTTCACAAATATTTTATAACCATTAAGTAATCATCTACTGTTTAAAATGAAAAATACATAACAACATTTCAATATCCATCATGGCACCAAGTCAATGCACAATATAAAAACTTCAACAGGTTATAAATGTTTCTGAGCTTGTATCACTAAAGAAGACATGCGGTTCTATTAAAATAGCATAGGCTACTTAGATGATATAAATCACATTTAGTGCAAGTTTAAGAGCAACAAAAACTTTTGAATTTCCAAACATTAGAAAGAAATACAATAATATCAAAGCACTGAAACTGGATCAGTTTTGAAAACAATGTTTGATTTTCTGTTATTAAAAGAGGTGGGAATGTCTGTAATCACCCAGAACAAACTCTATCAACCATGTACTCTAGCAATACCCCAGCAACTGCATAGCAAGAGCCTAGCAACCACCCAGAATATCCTAGCAACCAACTAGCAACACTTTAGCAAACATCTAACTGACCAAACCATTTACAGTCCATTTTACATTCTGCAATTTTAAACAAGACTTTAATACAAGCGAGCATAAATTTGTCTTTCAAACTTTTCAATCTAGTTATTACAGTTTTTCTTACAGGTTTTTTTCAACCGCTTGCATTTTCAAAACTTTGCCTCTTTTTTTCAAAACTTTACACACAAATCCAAGAATTGCACACATAAAATGCAAAATGCCTCGCGTCTCTTGCGAAATGAAGCACTGCATTCAAAATATCACAAACGCATCTCAAAAGCAAACATTTGAAAACACCTTTGCCATAATATTAATTCCTGTTAGATTTTTGTGTGTTACATAGAGAATTGTGTGTTGTGTTTTGCAAAAAGGGTTTTATGAAATTGAAAACTGAGAATTAGTGTATGGTTTTGCAGATTTGGTGTGTGCTTCTGGTGTTTGTGTCAGGTTTCAGAAATTGTGTGACAAGGAAAGATTTTGTGCAAGCAGTTGAAAAAAAACTGTAAATGCTTACACACAATTCAAATACACAGATGACTTTCCTGCCCAGTGAACACTGAGATCAATAGCACTGTAACAATAAAACTCTTACTAGGATTCAGGAATTATTTTTGCAGCTCAATGTCTACTTCTAATTACAGTAAACATAAATTAAATTACAGATACAGATGTATAATTCAGCAATGAACTTTTGGGCAAAAATCATTTTCGTTTTACTACTGTAAAGTAATCTTGCAGTAGATGAAAAGCACTAGAAAAGTTCAAATACCAAAGAATTGTATGAACTTGGCATGCACTACAATACAGTACAGTGCAAAAAGAAAATGTTTGCATCCTCTGCACATTTGGCCAAATTTCATTACAGTATACAGTACCATTGCAGTTTCTTGGTCTCCTGACACAAGACTATAGCTATATCTCTAGGCAGTCATTTCTCAGTTCTGCAAAAATGCAGTACACATAAAAAATGGTTACAAATAAAATTTGACAGTCTCACGCTTGAAGGTGTAGGCCTACAACATATGCTACGGTTTACTGTGCATATTGTAGGGTTTTTTCAGCTCTAAAAAGGGAAATATTTATGACTAATTATAACTGGTTATGATCAATAATAAATATTTAGATTATATCTTCGAATTAACTGTAGCAGAATCAATATTACAATTATTTGATCTGTCCGTCCACCGAGCAGACAATATAATCATTTATCAATTCAAGGAACTATTATTTTCCTGGCCAAGGAAGAATAAACTGTCCTTCTTTGTGCGGTGCTAGCAGTAATTTAGGAAAATGTAGCAAGGGTTCACACATTCATTGACTTCGAATTGTGAG
>NW_015505184.1:196000-200386 GCF_001515645.1 Sinocyclocheilus grahami
ATACTGAACATAATGAACATACTTTTCAGAAGGCCAACAATTCACTAAAAAATTATGTGATACGTTTCACAATCACATACTGTACATCATTGTTTGAGGAATAAAAAGCAGATAATATTGATACCAAGAAACAAACATTTAGAATAGATTAAACCAAAGATACATACATACACCTGAATATCAGTGTTTAGGGCTTTAACTAATACAAATAAGGAGTGGTAACTCAGCTAATATAATAGGGAAACGTACAAACAACACATGCAATATACCATATATATTTGTAGAGTATAATAGAGTAACGGTCTTTACGTGTGTGTGTGTGTGTGTGTGTGTGTGTGTGTGTTAGTTTGCTTGGTCAGCCAGGCCCATCGGGGTCATTTACAGCTCTTTGGACAGTGTTTGAAGTCAGATGGGGGAGATGATAGTGGGGGGGACTGGTTAGAATCTCCTTGATTGCGAGGAACCATTTGGCAATTTAGACCCCCATACAAACGTAAAGTCTCTGACCAGAACTGTAATTTATATGCAAATGTCAAAAGGCTAAAAGGGTCTCTTAAGCCATAAAACCCCAAATATCATGCATGATTCTACGCAGACGCTACAATATAGAATAGTGAAATTTCCATTATCTAATGTACTGGTACTGAACTGTAATTATACTGTATGTGTAAGTATAAAACCCCTGTAGATGATTGGCTCAGCTCTCTCCTCTCTCCATTGTTAGCATGCAGAGATTCTGATTGATGTGTCATCAGTTTTGCTATAATGTTTAACTTACTCATTGTTAAATGTTTTGAGAAATGTGTCTTTGTTTTGAAAACTGAATTAATGGTTTGGGAAAAAAGTGCCAACTAAAATCAGTTATATTAACAATCGAGAAAACTGCAATACGACTAGATTCTTACCTAACTCTGCTATTAGTTTCTGTGATCGGCATCTTCTTATTGATTTCCTGTTATTTTCACGGCTTATATCCACGATGAAAGTGGAGCGAGCGGTCGGAGAATCGGATCAACAGCTCTTTGGACAGTGTTTGAAGTCAGATGGGGGAGATGATAGTGGGGGGGACTGGTTAGAATCTCCTTGATTGCGAGGAACCATTTGGCAATTTAGACCCCCATACAAACGTAAAGTCTCTGACCAGAACTGTAATTTATATGCAAATGTCAAAAGGCTAAAAGGGTCTCTTAAGCCATAAAACCCCAAATATCATGCATGATTCTACGCAGACGCTACAATATAGAATAGTGAAATTTCCATTATCTAATGTACTGGTACTGAACTGTAATTATACTGTATGTGTAAGTATAAAACCCCTGTAGATGATTGGCTCAGCTCTCTCCTCTCTCCATTGTTAGCATGCAGAGATTCTGATTGATGTGTCATCAGTTTTGCTATAATGTTTAACTTACTCATTGTTAAATGTTTTGAGAAATGTGTCTTTGTTTTGAAAACTGAATTAATGGTTTGGGAAAAAAGTGCCAACTAAAATCAGTTATATTAACAATCGAGAAAACTGCAATACGACTAGATTCTTACCTAACTCTGCTATTAGTTTCTGTGATCGGCATCTTCTTATTGATTTCCTGTTATTTTCACGGCTTATATCCACGATGAAAGTGGAGCGAGCGGTCGGAGAATCGGATCACCAAACAATTACGCGATGAATCTCAGACATATCCGGACGGGATTCTGGAAACGATATCTAAATTTAGCGGGAATGGTCGGGAAGAAAATTATTCTAAGCGGACAGCGGGCGAACAAAGAGTGAATATATAGCGGGAGTGGGTGGGTGCGGAATAGAACCTTGCGGGAGCGGGACTAAACAGTCCCGCGCAGACATCTAGCTCACGGCTCTCCTACAAGTGATGTGTCTTGTTTTTCCACAGAGCTTCACGGGAAAACTCTGAAGTTGCAGAGAAGAAGAGGTCAAGCATCAGGCAATTGTAAGACCCTTATCTCAAATTTTAGTCACACAGATCACAAATGTGAGCTTGGCCTCTTCACACCTGTCTTTCTGTATGTCCTGTTTCAGCTTCAGTCGCCTGTTCAGTTCCTCTAGTTCCTCAATGTCCAGCAACACAGCGAGAGGTTTACCCTCCAACGTCAAGTACAACCCACCCAGCATCATGAAAAAGAGCAACACCTTCTCCCAGTTCCCAAGAGAAAAGTCCAAAGCGTTCGACTTCCTCAAAGAAGAGTAACTCTTCTATTTAACCGTCAAACATATTTTCAAGTTTTTGAGTAAAATAAAATTCAGGATGCAATTTTTTTTTATATGTGCATTAAGAGGCAAACAAATACAGCAACAAAACTATAGTCAAACCAAAATGTCTTTAAAATCAAACTCTGAAACTGATTAATATTAACATGAAATGCATATATTTGAATCAAGTATTATATGATTATCTGCATTTTATGATATGCATTTAGCATTGTTTTTTCACATATTTTGGTGTCAGGACCCACCTGTTGAGAGCCATGTAAATCTAGAATATGAAGATATTCTTGTCTGGCGTCACACAGCACACCAAACTGTTAACAAACATGACAATTCATCATGCTTTAATCCCCTCTTCACTTTTTCTGGATTTCTTCCATCAGGGTGGACTCGAGTGGTTCTCTGTCCCGCCGGGAGCAGAAGCGCGCTCAATACCAGCATGTGAAAGCCCATGTTCAGAAGGAGGATGGCAGGGTCACAGCACATGGCTGGAGTCTCCCTGGCAAATACAAGGCAAAATTTGATTTTGTTTGATTTTGTAGGTCCAGAATTATAATGTATTTATTAGTACAGCATTCAAGTAAATCACAGTGCTGTTATGTGCATATGAATATATTAGGGCTTGGCAAGTTAATGCGTTATTGTCGCGTTAACGCAGTTTTTTATTATTATGAAAGTCCGTTGCTCACTGGCTCTGAATACACATACAGACAAACCATGGGTCACAGGAGGGGTGGGATGTTAATCAGTACTGGCTTGGGATGAGTGTCATCACGCATCTCAAGATACCAATGAGAACATTTGAGGAGAGCCAAGTGTGCAAGCAGCGCAGCACTCACATGAAGCGCTCACAACTTCATATGTGGGAAATAGGAAGTTTCCGATAGCACGTGAAGGCAGCAGAGAAGCCCTCTCGCTCAGCACAGTGGAGTGCATCGCTTTGTTAACTTTGTGGTTTATTATTTTGAGTCGTTTGGGATGCGCTAACACACGGCCCTCTCACAATATATTGCTTTACAGATCTATCACTTTTGCCGCTCAGAAATATTCACGCAATCGTGCTGCACATATAAGAAGTTCCACGCTCCGACACTACACGCGTACCGCGCCCGAGCCCAACTGAACCGCGCTCTGGCCCACCTCTTCCAACCGAGCCAGGGACGGCTAAACAAACCGCGGCACGGAACGATCACACTAGTCAAACGAACCGGGCTTTGGGGGTCAGACGCACTCGAGCACGGTTAAGATTGCCTATGTGATACACCCTTATTCTCCCACATTATGTGGGAAATAGGAAGTTTCCGATAGCACGTGAAGGCAGCAGAGAAGCCCTCTCGCTCAGCACAGTGGAGTGCATCGCTTTGTTAACTTTGTGGTTTATTATTTTGAGTCGTTTGGGATGCGCTAACACACGGCCCTCTCACAATATATTGCTTTACAGATCTATCACTTTTGCCGCTCAGAAATATTCACGCAATCGTGCTGCACATATAAGAAGTTCCGCGCTCCGACACTACACGCGTACCGCGCCCGAGCCCAAATGAACCGCGCTCTGGCCCACCTCTTCCAACCGAGCCAGGGACGGCTAAACGAACCGCGGCACGGAACGATCACACTAGTCAAACGAACCGGGCTTTGGGGGTCAGACGCACTCGAGCACGGTTAAGATTGCCTATGTGATACACCCTTATTCTCCCACATCCCGCACACACGAGTCTCTACCCGTCCATCGGGTGTTGTCACGCGCCGCACTCTGCTGCGTTGGGTCCCGCGATCGTGCAGGTCTCTACTCGGAAAGTGCCTGTTATAATGTTATGATCGAGGTTCTGGACTCTGAGCATAACTTGTTTTTCTATAACAAACTATAAAATATTTTCTATAAAAACATTAATGCCCTGGCAGTGGCAAATAGCTTTGGCTTTATATTTAATTTGATTACATTAATGTTATAAGCTGAGATTTATAAGAAATATTTTAACTGCTATGTAAAAGGAGTACTGCTGTAAAAAAGCACCTTATTTGTTTAAAGTGTTTGCGAACCAAATGTTATTGCACTTTTGTTCCTATAGCAGTACTTTTAAATGAAAAAAGTGCACAATACACTACATTTGAATTAATTATTGAATTTTGTGAAAATCAGAAAATCATGCGATTAATCACGATAA